>NW_027065848.1:0-20473 GCF_032884065.1 Artemia franciscana | reverse complement strand
CTAGTCCGAAACGAAATTAAAGTATCAAAAGTGAGTAAGATGTTACAGGTGATCATGCCACTCTGATTGGTAAAAACAGTGGTTCAACTTAAGTTCTCTATTAATTAATGAATTGTTTTCACAAAAATATTCAATGGAGGTTTATATACTCAAGAAAAAAAATAATACTATGTCAAAATCTATATATATAAAATAAGTTGTTTGGTTGTGTGTCTGTCTGACTTTCGACTGACGTCATTATAAGGATTGAGCTGTATGTCGTCATGAAGTTAGTTGTCGTCATGTTTGTTATGACGATTCTTAGTATATGACGTCATTATAAGTATTTAAGAAAATCGTTCGAAGACAAATTTTTAATTGTAAGAAGATCGTTGAAAGAGAAATTTTAATAGTAGAATGACTGAAGAACCTACAATGATAACAGTCAAGAAAGCTGCTATGCTAAAAGACTTGCGGCTGAGAGAGAAAGTAAGAAAAGAAAGCGTGCCGAGAGTCAAAACATATCAAAACTGAGAATGATAGCGAAGATGATTGGGTTTGGGATTTTAACTTGGATAAGATCATCAATGCCTACCAGATTTTACTTAAAAACAAGGTTCGGCGATACGTATTTCATAATGACGCTGAAAAATAAAGAAGAAAAAGAAAACTGAAAAAAGAAAAAGGTAAAAAACTAAAAAAAAACTAAAAAGAAAAAAACTAAAAAAAACCTAAAAAAAAGAAAAAAAGAAAAAAATAAAGTAATTCGAAAACCTTAAAACTGATACCGAAATTCTTGAGGTTTATTATAAAGTGTTGGAGCTTTAGCATGCTTGGCAGGTAAAGATTTTTCTAAGTGTCAATGCTAGAATGAACATTGACAAATTGAAAAAAACAAATCAATAAAAAAAACTAAAAAAAGAAAAACTAAAAAAGAAAAGAACTAAGAAAAGAAAAAACTAAAAAAGCAAAAAAAACTAAAAAAGAAACTGTATCTATCTATCTATCTATATATCTATCTATATATATAAAAATAAGTTGTTTGTGGGTTGTCTGTCTGTCGAGTGACGTCGTGTTTGTCCGCATATGACGTCTGAATTATTTCACACTAATACAAAAAAAGAAAAAAAAACTAAAAAAGGTAAAAACTACAAAAAAAACTAAAAAGAAAAGAAAACTAAAAAAGCTAAAAAACTAAAAAAACTAAAAAAAGGTAAAAACTAAAAAAAACTGAAAAAACTAAAAAAGGCAAAAACTACAAAAAACCTAAAAACTAATAAAAAAAACTAAAAAAGGTAAAAACTAAAAAAACTAAAAACTAAAAAAGAAAAAAACTAAAAAAAGGAAAAAACTGAAAAATAAAAGAGAAAAAGAAAACTAAAAAAAATATAATAAAAATAAAAAAACTAAAAAAGATAAAAACTACAAAAAAAACTAAAAAGAAAAAACGAAAAAAAACTAAAAAAGCTAAAAAAAGGTAAAAACCAATAAAAAAACTAAAAAGAAAAAAAGGAAAAAAAACTAAAAATTTTTTTCGTCATATAATATGACGTCTGAATTATTTCATCATGTACCAATTCAAAAACAAAAGTATTCAAGTCGATGTAGCTGAGTTGGTAACGCGGTATGTTCCAGGTTCTAGGTTCGAGAGGTTCCAGGTTCGAATCTGAATACAAAAGAAGAAAAAAAACTAAAAAAGGTAAAAACTACAAAAAAATAAAAAGAAAATAAACTAAAAAAAATAAAAAAGCTAAGAAACTAATTAAAGTATAAAACTATAAACTAAAAAAGAAAAAAAACCTAAAAAATGTAAAAACTACAAAACTAAAAAATAAAAAAAAAACAAAAAAATGTAAAAAAAAACTACAGAAAAAAACTAAAAAGAAAGAAAGGCTAAAAACTAATAAAAAAAAACTAAAAACTGAAAAAGAAAAAAAAAATAAAAAAAAGGAAAAAAGTGAAAAATAATGGATCTGTCAGCTGACTTCATGTTTCTGTGATGACTGACGTCATGTTTTCGACTGACGAAATTACAGACCGGGACATCGGGACACAAATGACGACAGGGACATAGGGAATATAAATGACGACCGGGACACTCAAAGAGAAGGCGACCGGGACACAAGGAATGTTCGATTAGCAATCACCATCAACAAAGCACCGGGACACAAATGACGACCGGGACACAGGGAATATAAATGACAACGACTGACGTCATGTTTGTCAACTGATGAAATTACATACCGGGACACCGGGACACAAATGACGACCGGGACACAGGGAATATAAATGACGACCGGGAACCTCAAAGAGAAATTACAGATTGGGACACCCGGACACAAATCACGACCAGGACACAGGGAATATAAATGACGACCGGGACACAGGGACACGACTACAACGGGGACGCCGGGGGCACAGGCGGGATATATAAATGACGACAGGGACACAGGGATTGTTCGAATAGAAATTACAGACCGGGACACCGGGACACAAATGACGACCGGGACACAGGGAATATAAATGACGACCGGGAACCTCAAAGAGAAATTATAGACTGGGACACCCGGACACAAATCACGACCAGGACACAGGGAATATAAATGACGACCGGGACATAGGGACACAACTACAACGGGGACGCCGGGGGCACAGGCGGGATATATAAATGACGACCGGGACACAGGGATTGTGTCGAATAGAAATTACAGACCGGGACACCGGGACACAAATGACGGCCGGGACACAGGGAATATAAATGACGACCGGGACACTCAAAGAGAAATTACAAACTGGGACACCGGGACACAAATGACGACCGGGATACAGGGAATATAAATGACGACCGGGACACAGGGACATATCATTAGAATAATGAGGTATAGATCTGAATACGGATTGTTTTTCCCATGGACAATTATATGTTGCATGTTCAAGAGTCAGTAAACCTGACAATCTATTTATATGCACAGACAATGGGACAGCGAAGAATTTTATATGTTCGCACGTTTTACGTAGTTAAAAATATATATCTATCTATATATATAAAAATAAGTTGTTTGTCTGTTTGTTGACTGACGTCATGTTTGTGTGTCGACTGACGTCATGTTTGTCGACTGACGTCATTATAAGGATTGAGCTGTATGTCGTCATGAAGTTGTTTGTCGTCTGACGTCATGTTTGTCGACTAACGAAACTACAGACCGGGACACCGGGACACAAATGACGTGTTATGTCTGTTATAACGTAATAGAGGCAACAATCTTGACAGGGCCTTTTGAGGGTGAGGCTTTTCTTATTCCACGCATTCTCACGATTCCAATGGATCTGTCTTTTCAACCTAAAAGATTGCAATTCCCAATTTGATTAGCATATTTAGTTTTCAGTCCAGAACCACTAAAGCTATTATGTAAATATCAAAAATATTTATGTTGTCTGAGCAATAATTTTTAGTTTTTATTTCAAAATAGAAAATTACCTGACAATTTTAGAATTATATCTATCTATATATATAAAAATAAGTTGTCTGTCTGTGGATCAGGTGACGTCATGTTTCTGTGTCGATTGGCGTCATGAAGTTAGTTGTCGTCATTTTTGCTACCGGGACACAAATGACGACCGGGACACAGGCAATATAAATGACGACCAGGACAACAATGGCAACACCCGAGGAAGCTGCTCAAAACGAATGTATTCACGCCGAAGTAGCTGAGTTGGTAAAGCGTTATGTTTCAGGTTCTAGGTCCGAGAGGCTCCATGTTTGAACCTTGGCTTTAGCATTAATACAAAAGAAGAATAAAACTAAAAAAGGTAAAAACTACAAAAAAACTAAAAAGAAAATATATATATATATATTTATATATATCATCTTTTCCACAAAAATAATAATTTAGTGCTTCTGCTTAAAAACAGCAATCGAATGGATGCCTCCTGATACGCAACTATCAACAAAGTGGCAATCGTTGTGGTCGGTGATCAGTTCTTACCTCGAGATAATATTCTTTATAGGCGAAACAATCAGTTGACAAGAATTGCTTAAACTCATCGATGCTACGATGCCCTACAATATCCTGACGAATATAAATGACGCCCGGGACACTCAAATAGAAATCACAGAATGGGACACCGGGACACAAATGACGACGGGGACACAGGGAATATAAATGACGACCCGGACACAGGGACACAACTACAACGGGGACGCCGGGGGGCACAGGGGGATATATAAATGACGACGGCAACAAAGGAAATGGTCGATTAGCAATCACCATCAACAAAGCTCAAGGGCAATCAATAGAATCATGAGGTATAGATCTGAATACGGATTGTTTTCCCATGGACCATTATGAGTTGCATGTTCAAGAGTCGGTAAACCTGACAATCTATTTATATGCACAGACGATGGGACAGCAAAGAATGTTGTATATTCCACAATTCTGCTTTTTAAAACAATTAAAAGCTTTAGCGTAAAGAGCGAGGGATTGCGGAGGGGACAACCCATATAAATATAAAAATCAACAGAATTAAAGTGATAACGCAAAATAATTCATACATGGAAGAACAAAAGAAACATATTGAGAAAACTAGCATAACTAAGTAAAGAAGAAAATAAAATTATCAAATTCATGATTGGAAAATAATCCATTCCTTTGCTTAACTCTCAGTCCCATTCCCAAAGGAAAAAACAAATCAGCTATTATAAATTTTCGGATAGAAATTTTTTGAACTTTGTGAACTAATAGAAAAATAAAACATCCTCATACCTTGTGATAGCGTGGTGGATAAACGCTGATCTCATGATCGACAGGTCAGTGGTTCAATCCCCCGCATCGCAAGGAAGTCTTCAATATCCGTACTGCCTATTTTTTTTTCCTTCTGTCTGAGTCACTTTGAATTTAAAAGAATTTATAATAATGAGAGAAAATAGGTATAATACTTTTTAAAAAAGCAGGGGACAAGAAAATAAAAACTAATTTCAAATAATAAAAATATAATAAAACGATAAGGAAGGTCAGTGCACTGAAGGTCAATATGGTACTTGGTATACCAAGTGATATATAGCTATCGCAAATTCTGTCGGTGTGTCGGTCGGTCTGTCAGTCCCGGTTTTGCTAGCTTAAGCACTTCCAGATAAGCTAGGACGATGAAATTTGGCATGCGTATCAGGGACCAGACCAGATTCTAACTTTTTTTTTGTAATTTCGACGTTCTTTACTTCACATATGATTTTTTATTGATTTATTTTTCTTGTTTTAATATAAACAATAAACCTTACAAGAGAAAATGTTTTTAACTTAGTCGATCAAACTAAAGAAGTCGGCATGATTTTTTGTTAAAAAAAAATGACATAATATCATCCTTTCGTGTTAATTAAATAAAAAAACCTTTTTTTGTATGAAAGTAAGGAGCGACATTAAAACTTAAAACGAACAGAAATTACTCTGTATATGAAATGGGTTGTCGCCTCCGCAATCCCTCGCTCTTTACGCTAAAGCTTTTAATTGTTTTAAAAAGTAGAATTGTGGCAAAGAGTCAAAAACTAAAAAAGGCAAAAACTACAAAAAAACTAAAAACTAATAAAAAAGCTAAAAAACTAAAATAACTAAAAAAGGTAAAAACTAAAAAAAACTAAAAACTAAAAAAGAAAAAAACAAAAAAAAGGAAAAAACTGAAAATAAAAGAGAAAAAGAAAACTAAAAAAATATGAATAAAAATAAAAAAAACTAAAAAAGATAAAAACTACAAAAAAAACTAAAAAGAAAAAACAAAAAAAACTAAAAAAGCTAAAAAAAAGGTAAAAACCAATAAAAAAATAAAAAGAAAAAAAAGGAAAAAAAACTAAAAATTTTTTTCATCATATAATATGACGTCTGAATTATCTCATCATATACCAATTCAAAAACAAAAGTATTCAAGCCGATGTAGCTGAGTTGGTAACGCGGTATGTTCCAGGTTCTAGGTTCGAGAGGTTCCATGTTCGGATCTGAATACAAAAGAAGAAAAAAAACTAAAAAAGGTAAAAACTACAAAAAAACTAAAAAGAAAATAAACTAAAAAAAAATAAAAAAGCTTTTTTATTTTTTTTAAAGCTTATTTAAAGTTTATTACACCTTATATATGAAGGAACATTTATTTTGAGAGGAAGAAATAATGACAGTGCTAAAAGTATTAAAGAATATCGTCGATTGAAAGTAGTTTGGCCGAAAGTAATAATTTTTTGACAAAACTGAGTTACAAAACCATCTTGTATTAAAAAAATTTCTCTTTCGAGTTGTATAATAAGAAACAGACTCCGATAATATAGAATCTAAGTAAGTCAAATAGGCACCATACTCTAGAAAAGTTTGCCGATAATAAGAATGCTACTAAAGCAAAGAATACTAACAGTAATTAATCTTTCAGCTAATGTATGCTAACGTTCATTCCCTATTATAAAATTCTAGTTTGAATTAAAAAATTTAAACTATATCTCAGACACCATAAATTTGTTTGTAGTTTACGTGATACCTTTCGTGAACCTGAACTGAAACCAAAAATAAAATAAAATTTTGGATCTTTTCATGCAAATTTAGCACAACCAGGGATGGATCCAGGACTACCTTCCCCCCCCCCCCGAGGGGGGGGGGGGGCGCAATAGTTTACTTCGATAAACTTGCGAACATAGAAATATATGCAATTTAAAGGGAATGTCGACAATTACGTGTCGTAGGTAGGTAGTGGAAATGGTCGTAAATTTAATCTAAAATTTTGCGAGTGTTAAAGTTCTAATAAATCTGTTGAGATTGAAATGGTATACAAATATTGATACAAAGAAACCTCCTGATACCAGAAATAGTAAGTTATGAAAACCTCCCCGCCTTCAAAATAAAATAAAAATCTGTTCAACATCTATAAAAAAGTTTAATATTTAATATTTTCTGCATAATTTTTGCCTTTGCATTTCTGACCGCTATCGCGAGTGAGTTAAGCTTTTTATCGTCAAAAAAAAGGCCTTGAACCACTTTTTGGGGCTATGCACTCTTTGTGGCAAATTTTATAGGTCAAAGCATTTAGCATGTCACCTAACTTTAAGGCATCGTTTAGTAACTATGATAGTAATGAAGAGTAGGAAAAGGTATAACTTGTATATTCGTAAGATATATATTAAACATTAAATACTAGTTCTTTTAGGGGCGTAACAAGAAAAACAGAGCAAAGAGAGAAATACGCAGAAAAAAGTTAAAACCAGGGTTTCAAGCATAGGCTTAAACCCAAGCATATATGTTTCTTTTTAAAAATAGTGTTTTAATAAGCAGTGTCAACATTGCAGAATCCTAAGAATTTAAAATCAAAATTTTATTTTTCATAAAAACGTAGCGTATCTTTGCACCTTTTAAAGTTCTCTGTATTTCTCTTAAGTTACATAATTCACAATTTTATAAGAAAAGTCGATTTCTGTATTTCCATCCGCCATGTCTTTTTATTACACGGTCCATGTCTACCTCAATATTTTCGTGAATGTTTATAATGGCTAGTCCTGTCAGTCTAGAGTCCTTTCAGTTTAGAGTTCTTCATTAGCACTTTCTCTTTTATTCATCCCAAAATATTCGAATAAAGACCAAAATCGTCAGAAAAATATGAACTCTAATAAAGATGCATGTAGGTATGTGCTTGAAACTAAGTATATTCACAGGTGGGACACAGGGACACAACTACAATGGCGCGTAACTAATATGGCGCGTAACGACTTACGCGCGCGGGGGGGCTTGGGGGGTTGCGAAGCGCCCCGCCAACTAGGGGTTGGGGTGGCGCGAAGCGCCACCCCAACAGCTAGTATATATATATATATCTATACTAGCTGTTGGGGTGGCGCTTCGCGCCACCCCAACACCTAGTTGGTGGGGGCGCTTCGCGCCCCCCCCAAGCCCCCCCGCGCGCGTAAGTCGTTACGCGCCATAATAGTTACGTGCCATTGTAGTTGTGTCCCTATGTCCCACCTGTGAATATAGATATATATATATATATATGGTTTTAACTACGTAAAACTTGCGAATATACAACATTCTTTGCTGTCCCATTGTCTTTGCATATAAATAGATTGTCAGGTTATCCCCCTGTTTCCCCCGGTGTCCCCGTTGTAGTTGTGTCCCTGTGTCCCGGTCGTCATTTATATTCCCTGTGTCCCGGGTCCCGGTCATCATTTGTATCCCGGTGTCCCGGTCTGTATATACATTCGTTTTTTAGTTTTGTTTTTCTCCTTTATTTTTTTCCCTTTTTTTTCTTTTTTAGCTTATTTAGATTTTTAGATTTTTTAGTTTTTTTTATTAGTTTTTAGTTTTTATTTCTTTTTAGTTTTTTTGTCCCGGTCGTCATTTATATCCCCCTGTTTCCCCCGGTGTCCCCGTTGTAGTTGTGTCCCTGTGTCCCGGTCGTTATTTATATTCCCTGTGTCCCGGTCGTCATTTGTATCCCGGTGTACCGGTCTGTATATACATTCGTTTTTTAGTTTTGTTTTTCTCCTTTATTTTTTTCCTTTTTTTTTCTTTTTTAGTTTATTTAGATTTTTAGATTTTTTAGTTTTTTTATTAGTTTTTAGTTTTTTTTTCTTTTTAGTTTTTTTGTAGTTTTTACCTTCTTTTTAGTTTTGTTAATTTTTTTTTTTACTTGTGTCCTGGTCGTCATTTATACTCCCTGTGTCCCGGTGCTTTGTTGATTGCTAATCGAACATTCCTTTTGTCCTGGTCGCTTTCTCTTTGAGTGTCGTCATTTATTTTTTTCTTTTTTAGTTCTTTTAGTTTTTACCTTTTTTAGTTTTTTTTTAGTTTTTAGTTTTTTTAGTTTTTTACCTTTTTTTAGTTTTTTTAGTTTTTTAGCTTTTTTATTTTTTTTATTAGTTTTTAGTTTTTTTGTAGTTTTTGCCTTTTTTTTTAGTTTTTTGTCCTGGTCGCTTTCTCTTTGAGTGTCGTCATTTATTAGTTTTTTCCTTTTTTTTTTTAGTTTTTTATTGGTTTTTACCTTTATTTTAGCTTATTTTTCAGTTTTTTCCTTTTTTTTAGTTTTTTTTTATTTTTTATTTTTTTTAGTTTTTTACCTTTTTTTAGTTTTTTTAGTTTTTTTAGTTTTTTAGCTTTTTTACTTTTTTTATTAGTTTTTAGTTTTTTTTTGTAGTTTTTGCCTTTTTTTAGTTTTTTCAGTTTTTTTTTTAGTTTTTTATTGGTTTTTACCTTTATAGTTTTTTTAGTTTTTTAGCTTTTTTATTTTTTTTATTAGTTTTTAGTTTTTTTTGTAGTTTTTGCCTTTTTTTAGTTTTTTCAGTTTTGACGTCACCTAATCCAGTTTTTTCAGGTGACGTCACCTGACACATCCATCCACACATCCATCCATCCATCCATCCACAGACAACTTATTTTTATATATATAGATATATAAAAATAAGTTGTCTGTCTGTCTGTCTGTGTGTCAGGTGACGTCATGCTTCTGTGTCGACTGACGTCATGTTTTCGACTGACGAAATTACGAAATTACATTGGGACACAAATGACGACCAGGACACCGGCACATAGGGAATATAAATGACGACCGGGACACTCAAAGAGAAAGCAACCGGGACACAAGGAATGTTCAATTAGCAATCACCATCAGCAAAACACCGTCAACAAACCATCACAAATGACGACCGGGACACAGGGAGTATAAATGACGACCAGGGCATAAGTAAAAAAAACTAAAAAAAAAGGTAAAAACTACAAAAAAACTAAAAAAAAACAAACTAAAAACTAATAAAAAAACTAAAAAAGCTAAAAAACTAATAAAACTAAAAAATAAAAAAAAACTAAAAAAAGGAAACAAAAAGAAAAATAAAAGAGAAAGACAAAACTAAAAAAATAAAAATAAAAAAAAACTAGAAAGAAAAAAGAAACAAAAACTAAAAAAATTAAAAAATATAAAAACCAAAAAAAAACTAAAAAGAAAAAAAGGGGAAAAATACAAAAATTTATTTCATCATTTACCATTTCAAAAACGAATGTATATACAGACTGGGACACCGGAATACAAATGACGACCGGGACACAGGGAATAAAAATGACGACCGGGACACAGGGACACAACTACAACGGGGACGCCGGGGGGCACAGGGGGATATATAAATGACGATGGTGACACAGAGAATGTTCGATTAGCAAGCACCATCAACAAAGCTCAAGTGCAATCATTAGAATCATGAGGTATAACTAAAAAAACTAAAAAAAGGTAGAAAACTAAAACCTAAAAAAAAGACCAATTCAAAAACGAATGTATATACAGACTGGGACACCGGGACACGATTGACGACCGGGACACCGGGACACAAGGAATATCAATGACGCCCGGGATCCTCAAAGAGAATTCACAGACTGGGACACCGGGACATAAATGACGACCGGAACACATGGAATATAAATGACGATCGGGACACCGGGGGGCACGCGGGGATATATAAATGACGACGGCGACACAGGGAATCGTCGATTAGCAATCACCATCAACAAAGCTCAAGGGCAATCATTAGAATCATGAGGTATAGATCTGAATACGGATTGTTTTCCCATGGACCATTATATGTTGCATGTTCAAGAGTCGGTAAACCTGACAATCTATTTATATGCACAGACAATGGGACAGCAAAGAATGTTGTATATTCGCAAGTTTTACGTAGTTAAAAACATATATATATATATATATATATATATATATCAATATATATATATACTAGCTGTTGGGGTGGCGCTTCGCGCCACCCCAACACCTAGTTGGTGGGAGCGCTTCGCGCCCCCCCCAAGCCCCCCCGCGCGCGTAAGTCGTTACGCGCCATAATAGTTACGCGCCATTGTAGTTGTGTCCCTATGTCCCACCTGTGATATATATATATATATATATATATATATACTAGCTGTTGGGGTGGCGCTTCGCGCCACCCCAACACCTAGTTGGTGGGGGCGCTTCGCGCCCCCCCCAAGCCCCCCCGCGCGCGTAAGTCGTTACGCGCCATATTAGTTACGCGCCATTGTAGTTGTGTCCCTATGTCCCACCTGTGAATATAGATAGATATATTATATATATGTTTTTAACTACGTAAAACTTGCGAATATACAACATTCTTTGCTGTCCCATTGTCTGTGCATATAAATAGATTGTCAGGTTTACCGACTCTTGAACATGCAACATATAATGGTCCATGGGAAAACAATCCGTATTCAGATCTATACCTCATGATTCTAATGATTACCCTTGAGCTTTGTTGATGGTGATTGCTAATCGAACATTCCCTGTCCCGGTGTCCCGGTCGTCATTTATATCCCCCTGTGCCCCCCGGCGTCCCCGTTGTAGTTGTGTCCCTGTGTCCCGGTCGTCATTTATATTTTTTACTTATGTCCTGGTCATTATGGCTTATGTATGGTCATTTATGTTCCCTGTGTCCCGGTCGTCATTTGTATCCCGGTGTCCCGGTCTGTATATACATTCGTTTTTTAGTTTTGTTTTTCTCCTTTATTTTTTTCCTTTTTTATTTTTTTTCTTTTTTAGTTTATTTAGATTTTTAGATTTTTTAGTTTTTTTATTAGTTTTTAGTTTTTTTTTTCTTTTTAGTTTTTTTGTAGTCTTTACCTTCTTTTTAGTTTTTTTAGTTTTTTTTTTACTTATGTCCTGGTCGTCATTTATACTCCCTGTGTCCCGGTGCTTTGTTGATTGCTAATCGAACATTCCTTTTGTCCCGGTCGCTTTCTCTTTGAGTGTCGTCATACCTGGTTGGTGGGGGCGCTTCGCGCCCCCCCAAGCCCCCCCGCGCGCGTAAGTCGTTACGCGCCATATTAGTTACGCGCCATTGTAGTTGTGTCCCTATGTCCCACCTGTGAATATAGATAGATATATTATATATATGTTTTTAACTACGTAAAACTTGCGAATATACAACATTCTTTGCTGTCCCATTGTCTGTGCATATAAATAGATTGTCAGGTTTACCGACTCTTGAACATGCAACATATAATGGTCCATGGGAAAACAATCCGTATTCAGATCTATACCTCATGATTCTAGTGATTGCCCTTGAGCTTTGTTGATGGTGATTGCTAATCGACCATTCCCTGTCCCGGTCGTCATTTATATCCCCCTGTGCCCCCCGGCGTCCCCGTTGTAGTTGTGTCCCTGTGTCCCGGTCGTCATTTATGTTTTTTACTTATGTCCTGATCATTATGGCTTATGTATGGTTATTTATATTCCCTGTGTCCCGGTCGTCATTTGTATCCCGGTGTCCCCGTCTGTATATACATTCGTTTTTTAGTTTTGTTTTTCTCCTTTATTTTTTTCCTTTTTTCTTTTTTAGTTTATTTAGATTTTTAGATTTTTTAGTTTTTTATTAGTTTTTAGGTTTTTTTTTCTTTTTAGTTTTTTTGTAGTTTTTACCTTCTTTTTAGTTTTTTTAGTTTTTTTTTTTACTTATGTCCTGGTCGTCATTTGTCCCGGTCGTCATTTATGTTTTTTACTTATGTCCTGATCATTATGGCTTATGTATGGTCATTTATATTCCCTGTGTCCCGGTCGTCATTTGTATCCCGGTGTCCCCGTCTGTATATACATTCGTTTTTTAGTTTTGTTTTTCTCCTTTATTTTTTTCCTTTTTTCTTTTTTAGTTTATTTAGATTTTTAGATTTTTTAGTTTTTTATTAGTTTTTAGGTTTTTTTTTCTTTTTAGTTTTTTTGTAGTTTTTACCTTCTTTTTAGTTTTTTTAGTTTTTTTTTTTACTTATGTCCTGGTCGTCATTTATACTCCGTGTCCCGGTGCTTTGTTGATTGCTAATCGAACATTCCTTTTGTCCCGGTCGCTTTCTCTTTGAGTGTCGTCATTTATTTTTTTCTTTTTTAGTTCTTACCTTTTTTAGTTTTTTTTTAGTTTTTTATTGGTTTTTACCTTTTTTTTTATAGCTTTTTTAGTTTTTTTTCGTTTTTTCTTTTTACTTTTTTTTTTAGTTTTTATCTTTTTTATTTTTTTTTTATTTTTATTCTTGATTTTATTAGTTTTCTTTTTCTTTTCTATTTTCAGTTTTTTCCTTTTTTTTAGTTTTTTTTTTAGTTTTTAGTTTTTTTTAGTTTTTTACCTTTTTTTAGTTTTTTTTAGTTTTTTTAGTTTTTTAGCCTTTTTATTTTTTTTATTAGTTTTTAGTTTTTTTGTAGTTTTTGCCTTTTTTTAGTTTTTTCAGTTTTTTTTTAGTTTTTAGTTTTTTGCCTTTTTTAGCCTAAAATTTTATTAGTTTTCTTTTTCTCTTCTATTTTTCAGTTTTTTCCTTTTTTTTAGTTTTTTTTTTAGTTTTTAGTTTTTTTTAGTTTTTTACCTTTTTTTAGTTTTTTTAGTTTTTTAGCCTTTTTATTTTTTTTTATTAGTTTTTAGTTTTTTTGTAGTTTTTGCCTTTTTTTAGTTTTTTCCATGACGTCACCTGACACATCCATCCACACATCCATCCATCCATCCATCCACAGACAACTTATTTTTATATATATAGATATATATATATATATATATATATATATATATATATATATATATATATATATATATACTAGCTGTTGGGGTGGCGCTTCGCGCCACCCCAACACCTAGTTGGTGGAGGCGCTTCGCGCCCCCCCCAAGCCCCCCAGCGCGCGTAAGTCGTTACGCGCCATAATAGTTACGCGCCATTGTAGTTGTGTCCCTATGTCCCACCTGTGAATATAGATAGATATATATATATATATATATATATATATATATATATATATATATATATATATATATATATATATATATATATACTAGCTGTTGGGGTGGCGCTTCGCGCCACCCCAACACCTAGTTGGTGGGGGCGCTTCGCGCCCCCCCCAAGCCCCCCCGCGCGCGTAAGTCGTTACGCGCCATAATAGTTACGCGCCATTGTAGTTGTGTCCCTATGTCCCACCTGTGAATATAGATAGATATATATATATGGTTTTAACTACGTAAAACTTGCGAATATACAACATTCTTTGCTGTCCCATTGTCTTTGCATATAAATAGATTGTCAGGTTTACCGACTCTTGAACATGCAACATATAATGGTCCATGGGAAAACAATCTGTATTCAGATCTATACCTCATGATTCTAATGATTGCCCTTGAGCTTTGTTGATGGTGATTGCTAATCGACCATTCCCTGTCCCGGTGTCCCGGTCGTCATTTACATCCCCCTGTTTCCCCCGGTGTCCCCGTTGTAGTTGTGTCCCTGTGTCCCGGTCGTCATTTATATTCCCTGTGTCCCGGGTCCCGGTCGTCATTTGTATCCCGGTGTCCCGGTCTGTATATACATTCGTTTTTTAGTTTTGTTTTTCTCCTTTATTTTTTTCCTTTTTTTTTCTTTTTTAGCTTATTTAGATTTTTAGATTTTTTAGTTTTTTTATTAGTTTTTAGTTTTTTTTTCTTTTTAGTTTTTTTGTCCCGGTCGTCATTTATATCCCCCTGTTTCCCCCGGTGTCCCCGTTGTAGTTGTGTCCCTGTGTCCCGGTCGTCATTTATATTCCCTGTGTCCCGGTCGTCATTTGTATCCCGGTGTACCGGTCTGTATATACATTCGTTTTTTAGTTTTGTTTTTCTCCTTTATTTTTTTCCTTTTTTTTTCTTTTTTTTATACTCCCAGTTTTTGCCTTTTTTTAGTTTTTTTTAGTTTTTTAGCTTTTTTATTTTTTTTATTAGTTTTTAGTTTTTTTTGTAGTTTTTGCCTTTTTTTCTCTTTGAGTGTCGTCATTTATTAGTTTTTGCCTTTTTTTCTCTTTGAGTGTCGTCATTTATTAGTTTTTTCCTTTTTTTTTTTAGTTTTTTATTGGTTTTTACCTTTATTTTAGCTTATTTTTCAGTTTTTTCCTTTTTTTTAGTTTTTTTTTATTTTTTATTTTTTTTAGTTTTTTACCTTTTTTTAGTTTTTTTAGTTTTTTTAGTTTTTTAGCTTTTTTACTTTTTTTATTAGTTTTTAGTTTTTTTTTGTAGTTTTTGCCTTTTTTTAGTTTTTTCAGTTTTTTTTTAGTTTTTTTTTGTAGTTTTTGCCTTTTTTTAGTTTTTTTAGTTTTTTAGCTTTTTTATTTTTTTTATTAGTTTTTAGTTTTTTTTGTAGTTTTTGCCTTTTTTAGTTTTTTCAGTTTTGACGTCACCTGATCCAGTTTTTTCAGGTGACGTCACCTGACACATCCATCCACACATCCATCCACAACTTATTTTTATATATATAGATATATATATATATATATATATATATATATATGGTTTTAACTACGTAAAACTTGCGAATATACAACATTCTTTGCTGTCCCATTGTCTTTGCATATAAATAGATTGTCAGGTTTACCGACTCTTGAACATGCAACATATAATGGTCCATGAGAAAACAATCTGTATTCAGATCTATACCTCATGATTCTAATGATTGCCCTTGAGCTTTGTTGATGGTGATTGCTAATCGACCATTCCCTGTCCCGGTGTCCCGGTCGTCATTTACATCTCCCTGTTTCCCCCGGTGTCCCCGTTGTAGTTGTGTCCCTGTGTCCCGGTCGTCATTTATATTCCCTGTGTCCCGGTCGTCATTTGTATCCCGGTGTCCCGGTCTGTATATACATTCGTTTTTTAGTTTTGTTTTTCTCCTTTATTTTTTTCCTTTTTTTTCTTTTTTAGCTTATTTAGATTTTTAGATTTTTTAGTTTTTTTATTAGTTTTTAGTTTTTTTTTCTTTTTAGTTTTTTTGTCCCGGTCGTCATTTATATCCCCCTGTTTCCCCCGGTGTCCCCGTTGTAGTTGTGTCCCTGTGTCCCGGTCGTCATTTATATTCCCTGTGTCCCGGTCGTCATTTGTATCCCGGTGTACCGGTCTGTATATACATTCGTTTTTTAGTTTTGTTTTTCTCCTTTATTTTTTTCCTTTTTTTTTCTTTTTTAGTTTATTTAGATTTTTAGATTTTTTAGTTTTTTTATTAGTTTTTAGTTTTTTTTTCTTTTTTTTAGATTTTTTAGTTTTTTTATTAGTTTTTAGTTTTTTTTTTCTTTTTAGTTTTTTTGTAGTTTATACCTTCTTTTTAGTTTTGTTAATTTTTTTTTTTACTTATGTCCTGGTCGTCATTTTTACTCCCTGTGTCCCGGTGATTTGTTGATTGCTAATCGAACATTCCTTTTGTCCTGGTCGCTTTCTCTTTGAGTGTCGTCATTTATTTTTTTTCTTTTTTAGTTCTTTTAGTTTTTACCTTTTTTATTTTTTTTTAGTTTTTTAGATGAAAATTTTTTTTAGTTTTTTCCTTTTTTTCTTTTTAGTTTTTTATTGGTTTTTACCTTTATGTTAGCTTATTTTTCAGTTTTTTCCTTTTTTTAATTTTTTTTTATTTTTTATTTTTTTTAGTTTTTTACCTTTTTTTAGTTTTTTTAGTTTTTTTAGTTTTTTAGTTTTTTACTTTTTTTATTAGTTTTTAGTTTTTTTGTAGTTTTTGCCTTTTTTTAGTTTTTTCAGTTTTTTTTTTAGTTTTTTATTGGTTTTTACCTTTATTTTAGCTTATTTTTCAGTTTTTTCCTTTTTTTTAGTTTTTTTTTAGTTTTTAGTTTTTTTAGTTTTTTACCTTTTTTTAGTTTTTTTAGTTTTTTTAGTTTTTTAGCTTTTTTATTTTTTTATTAGTTTTTAGTTTTTTTGTAGTTTTTGCCTTTTTTTTAGTTTTTTTAGTTTTTTAGTTTTTTTATTAGTTTTTAGTTTTTTTGTAGTTTTTGCCTTTTTTTAGTTTTTTTAGTCTTTTAGCTTTTTTATTTTTTTATTAGTTTTTAGTTTTTTTTTGTAGTTTTTGCCTTTTTTTAGTTTTTTCAGTTTTGACGTCACCTGATCCAGTTTTTTCAGGTGACGTCACCTGATCCACGATCCACAGATCCACAGACAACTTATTTTTATATATATAGATGGTTTTTTTTATTACTTATGTCCTGGTCGTCATTTATACTCCCTGTGTCCCGGTGCTTTGTTGATCGCTAATCGAACATTCCTTTTGTCCTGGTCGCTTTCTCTTTGAGTTTCGTCATTTATTTTTTTCTTTTTTAGTTCTTTTAGTTTTTACCTTTTTTAGTTTTTTTTAGTTTTTTAGATGAAAATTTTTTTCAGTTTTTTCCTTTTTTTCTTTTTAGTTTTTTATTGGTTTTTACCTTTATTTTAGCTTATTTTTCAGTTTTTTCCTTTTTTTTAGTTTTTTTTTTATTTTTATTTTTTTTTGTTTTTTACCTTTTTTTTAGTTTTTTTAGTTTTTTTAGTTTTTTTAGTTCTTTAGCTTTTTTACTTTTTTTATTAGTTTTTAGTTTTTTTTTGTAGTTTTTGCCTTTTTTTAGTTTTTTCAGTTTTTTTTTAGTTTTTTATTGGTTTTTACCTTTATTTTAGCTTATTTTTCAGTTTTTTCCTTTTTTTTTAGTTTTTTTTAGTTTTTAGTTTTTTTAGTTTTTTACCTTTTTTTAGTTTTTTTAGTTTTTTTAGTTTTTTAGCTTTTTTATTTTTTTTATTAGTTTTTAGTTTTTTTTTTTTAGTTTTTTCAGTTTTTTTTAGTTTTTTATTGGTTTTTACCTTTATTTTAGCTTATTTTTCAGTTTTTTCCTTTTTTTTAGTTTTTTTAGTTTTTAGTTTTTTTAGTTTTTTACCTTTTTTTAGTTTTTTTAGTTTTTTTAGTTTTTTAGCTTTTTTATTTTTTTATTAGTTTTTAGTTTTTTTGTAGTTTTTGCCTTTTTTTTAGTTTTTTTAGTTTTTTAGCTTTTTTATTAGTTTTTAGTTTTTTTGTAGTTTTTGCCTTTTTTTAGTTTTTTTAGTTTTTTAGCTTTTTTATTTTTTTTATTAGTTTTTAGTTTTTTTTTTGTAGTTTTTGCCTTTTTTTAGTTTTTTCAGTTTTGACGTCACCTGATCCAGTTTTTTCAGGTGACGTCACCTGATCCACGATCCACAGATCCACAGACAACTTATTTTTATATATATAGATAGTTTTTTTTTTACTTATGTCCTGGTCGTCATTTATACTCCCTGTGTCCCGGTGCTTTGTTGATTGCTAATCGAACATTCCTTTTGTCCTGGTCGCTTTCTCTTTGAGTTTCGTCATTTATTTTTTTCTTTTTTAGTTCTTTTAGTTTTTACCTTTTTTAGTTTTTTTTAGTTTTTTAGATGAAAATTTTTTTCAGTTTTTTCCTTTTTTTCTTTTTAGTTTTTTATTGGTTTTTACCTTTATTTTAGCTTATTTTTCAGTTTTTTCCTTTTTTTTAGTTTTTTTTTTATTTTTATTTTTTTTGTTTTTTACCTTTTTTTAGTTTTTTTTAGTTTTTTTAGTTTTTTTAGTTTTTTAGCTTTTTTACTTTTTTTATTAGTTTTTAGTTTTTTTTTGTAATTTTTGCCTTTTTTTAGTTTTTTCAGTTTTTTTTTTAGTTTTTTATTGGTTTTTACCGTTATTTTAGCTTATTTTTCAGTTTTTTCCTTTTTTTTTTAGTTTTTTTTAGTTTTTAGTTTTTTTAGTTTTTTAATTTTTTTTAGTTTTTTTAGTTTTTTTAGTTTTTTAGCTTTTTTATTTTTTTTATTAGTTTTTAGTTTTTTTTTGTAGTTTTTGCCTTTTTTTAGTGTTTTTAGTTTTTTAGCTTTTTTATTAGTTTTTAGTTTTTTTTTGTAGTTTTTGCCTTTTTTTAGTTTTTTTAGTTTTTTAGCTTTTTTATTTTTTTTATTAGTTTTTAGTTTTTTTTATAGTTTTTGCCTTTTTTTAGTTTTTTCAGTTTTGACGTCACCTGATCCAGTTTTTTCAGGTGACGTCACCTGATCCACACATCCACAGACAGACAACTTATTTTTATATAGATAGATATATATATATATATATACTAGCTGTTGGGGTGGCGCTTCGCGCCACCCCAACACCTAGTTGGTGGGGCGCTTCGCGCCCCCCCCAAGCCCCCCCGCGCGCGTAAGTCGTTACGCGCCATAATAGTTACGCGCCATTGTAGTTGTGTCCCTATGTCCCACCTGTGAATATAGATATATATATATATATATGGTTTTAACTACGTAAAACTTGCGAATATACAACATTCTTTGCTGTCCCATTGTCTTTGCATATAAATAGATTGTCAGGTTATCCCCCTGTTTCCCCCGGTGTCCCCGTTGTAGTTGTGTCCCTGTGTCCCGGTCGTCATTTATATTCCCTGTGTCCCGGGTCCCGGTCATCATTTGTATCCCGGTGTCCCGGTCTGTATATACATTCGTTTTTTAGTTTTGTTTTTCTCCTTTATTTTTTTCCTTTTTTTTTCTTTTTTAGCTTATTTAGATTTTTAGATTTTTTAGTTTTTTTTATTAGTTTTTAGTTTTTATTTCTTTTTAGTTTTTTTGTCCCGGTCGTCATTTATATCCCCCTGTTTCCCCCGGTGTCCCCGTTGTAGTTGTGTCCCTGTGTCCCGGTCGTTATTTATATTCCCTGTGTCCGGTCGTCATTTGTATCCCGGTGTACCGGTCTGTATATACATTCGTTTTTTAGTTTTGTTTTTCTCCTTTATTTTTTTCCTTTTTTTTTCTTTTTTAGTTTATTTAGATTTTAGATTTTTTAGTTTTTTTATTAGTTTTTAGTTTTTTTTTCTTTTTAGTTTTTTTGTAGTTTTTACCTTCTTTTTAGTTTTGTTAATTTTTTTTTTTACTTGTGTCCTGGTCGTCATTTATACTCCCTGTGTCCCGGTGCTTTGTTGATTGCTAATCGAACATTCCTTTTGTCCTGGTCGCTTTCTCTTTGAGTGTCGTCATTTATTTTTTTCTTTTTTAGTTCTTTTAGTTTTTACCTTTTTTAGTTTTTTTTTAGTTTTTAGTTTTTTTAGTTTTTTACCTTTTTTTAGTTTTTTTAGTTTTTTAGCTTTTTTATTTTTTTTATTAGTTTTTAGTTTTTTTGTAGTTTTTGCCTTTTTTTTTAGTTTTTTGTCCTGGTCGCTTTCTCTTTGAGTGTCGTCATTTATTAGTTTTTTCCTTTTTTTTTTTTAGTTTTTTATTGGTTTTTACCTTTATTTTAGCTTATTTTTCAGTTTTTTCCTTTTTTTTAGTTTTTTTTTATTTTTTATTTTTTTTAGTTTTTTACCTTTTTTTAGTTTTTTTAGTTTTTTTAGTTTTTTAGCTTTTTTACTTTTTTTATTAGTTTTTAGTTTTTTTTGTAGTTTTTGCCTTTTTTTAGTTTTTTCAGTTTTTTTTTTAGTTTTTTATTGGTTTTTACCTTTATAGTTTTTTTAGTTTTTTAGCTTTTTTATTTTTTTTATTAGTTTTTAGTTTTTTTTGTAGTTTTTGCCTTTTTTTAGTTTTTTCAGTTTTGACGTCACCTAATCCAGTTTTTTCAGGTGACGTCACCTGACACATCCATCCACACATCCATCCACACATCCATCCACAGACAACTTATTTTTATATATATAGATATATATATATATATATACTAGCTGTTGGGGTGGCGCTTCGCGCCACCCCAAC
>NW_027065847.1:0-19507 GCF_032884065.1 Artemia franciscana | reverse complement strand
TTTTTTTAGTTTTTTAGCTTTTTTATTAGTTTTTAGTTTTTTTTTGTAGTTTTTGCCTTTTTTTAGTTTTTTTAGTTTTTTAGCTTTTTTATTTTTTTTATTAGTTTTTAGTTTTTTTTGTAGTTTTTGCCTTTTTTTAGTTTTTTCAGTTTTGACGTCACCTGATCCAGTTTTTTCAGGTGACGTCACCTGATCCACGATCCACAGATCCACAGACAACTTATTTTTATATATATAGATAGTTTTTTTTTTTACTTATGTCCTGGTCGTCATTTATACTCCCTGTGTCCCGGTGCTTTGTTGATTGCTAATCGAACATTCCTTTTGTCCTGGTCGCTTTCTCTTTGAGTTGCGTCATTTATTTTTTTCTTTTTTAGTTCTTTTAGTTTTTACCTTTTTTAGTTTTTTTTAGTTTTTTAGATGAAAATTTTTTTTAGTTTTTTCCTTTTTTTCTTTTTAGTTTTTTATTGGTTTTTACCTTTATTTTAGCTTATTTTTCAGTTTTTTCCTTTTTTTTAGTTTTTTTTTATTTTTTATTTTTTTTAGTTTTTTACCTTTTTTTAGTTTTTTTAGTTTTTTAGCTTTTCTACTTTTTTTATTAGTTTTTAGTTTTTTTTGTAGTTTTTGCCTTTTTTTAGTTTTTTCAGTTTTTTTTTAGTTTTTTATTGGTTTTTACCTTTATTTTAGCTTATTTTTCAGTTTTTTCCTTTTTTTTAGTTTTTTTAGTTTTTAGTTTTTTTAGTTTTTTTAGTTTTTTAGCTTTTTTATTTTTTTATTAGTTTTTAGTTTTTTTTTTAGTTTTTGCCTTTTTTTAGTTTTTTTAGTTTTTTAGCTTTTTTATTAGTTTTTAGTTTTTTTTGTAGTTTTTGCCTTTTTTTAGTTTTTTCAGTTTTGACGTCACCTGATCCAGTTTTTTCAGGTGACGTCACCTGATCCACACATCCACAGACAGACAACTTATTTTTATATAGATAGATATATATAGATATATAGCTGTTGGGGGGGGGGCTTGGAGGGCATCGCGCCCCCAAGCCCCCCGCGCGTATAAGTCGTTACACGCCATATTAGTTACCTGCCATTGTAGTTGTGTCCCTGTGTCCCACCTGTGAATTGAGATAGATATAAATATATATATTTTTTGAACTACATAAAACTTGCGAATATACAACATTCTTCGCTGTCCAATTTAAGGTGATTCTCCGAGGTTTGAAGCAAATTCTATTTCCTATAGCATTGAAATACGCAACGAGATTTTCTCCTTTCTCATTGGCTTAATTGCTCTCTTGAGGGTTGTACCAGAATATTTAAATACTGTTGTTTATTACGATCGGATTTAAAGGGAATTTAAATTTTTTTCACATGTCTAATTGGTAACAGCTGACCATTGAAATTTGGTTGGTTACAAGTCAGATAACAGTTTAGCATTTGAATTTTCACAATGGGCAGAAAAAAAATAAGAACAAATAAAGGATGGGAAAACCTGAGACATCGGTAAGTTCTATTCCAACGTTATTGTAGATTATATTACTTTTATTCATGTACAAGTTACATTTTCAAACAGTTCGTGGTAACGAACTGTAGTAAGGAGCGAAGGGGCTCAATAGTAACCAAAACACTAAAAAACGAAGTTTTGATACAAATAGTTACATCAAAAGAATTGCATTTTAATGCTGATTTTAAATATATAAGTTTCATCAAGTTTAGTCTTACCGGTCAAAAGTTACGAGCCTGAGAAATGTGCCTTATTTTAGAAAATAGGCGGAAATACCCTCTAAAAGTCACATAATCTTAACAAAATCACACCATCAGATTCAGCGTATCCGAGAACCCTACTGTAGAAGTTTCAAGCCCCTATCATAAAAAAGGTGGAATTTTGTATTTTTGCCAGAAGACAGATAACGGGTGCGTATTTTTTGTTTTTTCTTTGTTGTTTTTTTCCTCAGGGGTGATTGTATCGACCTAGTTGTCCTAGAATGTCGCAAGAGGGTTCATTCTAACGTAAATTAAAAGTTCTAGTGTCCTTTTTAAGTGACCGAAAAACTGGAGGGCACCGAGGCCCCCTCCAACGCACAGTTTTCTCCAAGGTCACCGGATCAAAATTTTGAGATAACCATTCTGTTTAACTCAGTCAAAAATCTAATAAATATGTCTTTGGGGATGACTAAATCCACCTCAGTTCCCGGGGGAGGGGCGGCAACTTATAAACTTAGACCATTGTTTACACATAGTAGTTGTTAATTATGAAGTGTACAGAGGTTTTCAGGGGGACTTTTTTGTGTTGGGGTTAGGGTGGGTCGGGAGGGCAGGTTCCGTGGGAGGATCTTTCCATGGAGGAATTTTTCATGAGGGAAGAGAATTTCCATGAAGGGGTCGCAGGATTTTCTAGCATCATTTATAAAAAGACAATGAGAAAATATTTTTTTTCAAATGGAAGTAATGATCAACATTAAAACTTAAAACGAGCATAAAATATTACTTAAATAAGGGGGTTTGTCTCTTCCACAATACCTTGCTCTTTACGCTAAAGTATTTTTAGTAACTTCAATTAGTTATTCTACGGCCTTTGTGATTCAAGGGTCATTCTGAAAGATTTGGGACAAAATTCAAGCTTTAGTGTAAAGAACGAGGTATTGACGAGGGGGCAAACTCCCTCATATACGTAATAAAAATACACACATATATAAGTTCGTTACATAAGCTAATTCGTAAGGTACGTATGTTTATTACTAACAAAAACGTTTGTAAAAATATAATAAAAAAAAATCTAGTTGTATTTTTAAGTAACCAAACATTTGGAGGTAACTAGGCCTCCTTTCCCCCCCTTTTTTTTAGCGAAATCGTCCGATCAAAACTATGAGAAAGCCATTTAGCTTGTAATTAACATAAAATTGCTTCTCCAAACTAAACATCCGTATGATATATGGGTAGATTATAGCAAAATATATCGTGCAGAGTACATTCCGGCAGAATATGCTTCAATCTTTTGAGGATGCCAACTCCACGTGCAACTTTGGTGGAGATAATGTCGCTATGATGCTTCCACGATAGATTTGAATCAATATGGAAGCCGAGGTACCGCAGCTTTTCACCTAATAGAACTTTACTACTTATATCAACAGAATCACCCACTCTACAGAATGTTAGTAAGAATTTTTCTTTACATTCACACACAGCAAACTTAAACTTGTAAACATCTCTAATCTTTTGAGAGTAATATGAGCTTTTACTATTAAATCATCTGCGGATTTTGCAAATACTGTTAGCAATATATGTATCCTTTAGACAAACGCGCGTCTTGTTCACATAAACTGAATAAAGTAAAGGGCCCAGCACAGACATTTTGCTATTTATAATGTTAGATATTGTCGTATGAGTGTCCACACCAGGTAACTACTTTACCCCATGAAATACAAGGCTATCAATCATGGACTCCTGATCATAATTATCAAGCTTTTTTTCTATTCTACTAATCCTCTCCTCCAAATTTTCAATTAGAAATCTCAGACTAACAAGAGCCTGCTCGATTTTGCAAACTTTGGATTAAACTTGAGCGTGATTGAATCATAAACCTGGCTGATTATCAGTTCAATACCTTCTTTGTTCAATGAATTTGGGTCATTGGGTCATTGGGTCATTGGACGGTTAATTCGAAAAAATGAGGTATTTTTAAGTTACGAAGGAGTGATCGAATCTTAATGAAATCTCATATTTAGAAGGATCTTGCAACTCAGATCTTTTATTTTAGATCTGGCTGAATCCAGTTTCATTGGGAGGAATTGTGGGGGGGACCGGAAATCTTGGAAACGCTTAGAGTGGAAAGGTCACGATGAAATTTGGTGGGAAGAATAAGCACACATCCAAGATACGTGACTGACATAACTGGACCGGATCCTCACTCTTTGGGAGAGTTGGGGGGGGGGTAATTCTGAAAAATTAGAAATATGAGGTATTTGTAATTTATGAACTGGTGATCAGATCTTAATGAAACTTGATATTTAGAAGGATCTTGTGCTTCAGCACTCTTATTACGAATACCGACCAGATCCGGTGACAGTAGGCGGAGTTGGATGGGGAAACCGAAAATCTTGGAAAATGATTAGAGTGAAGAGATCGGGATGAAACTTGGTGGGTAGAATAAACAAATATCGTAGATACGTGATTGACGTAACCGGACTGGATCCGCTCTCTTTGGGGGAGTTAGGGGGGTCTAGTGCTTTGGCGATTTCGGTGCTTCTGGACGTGCTAGGACAATAAAGATTGGCAGGCATGTCAGGGACCTGCACAAACTGACTTGATAAAGTCGTTTTCCCCGATTTGACCATCTGAGGGGGGCTGAAGGGAGAGGAAAAATTAAAAAAATGAGGTATGTTTAACTTACCAGTGGGTGATCAGATCTTAAGGAAATTTGATATTTAGAAGGACCTGGTGTCTTAGAGCTCTTATTTTAAACCCCGACCGGCATTAATTATCTGATTTTCCTTTTCAATCAATCCATTGATTCTTAGAATTTTGCTAGAGCTCATACCATATGAGCTCTTGGTTCTTCCGACCTCGTCATAAGTGCCATATGAGCTCTTAGCTCTTGTTTTTTTTTCAGGAAGAAAAACTTGCCCGAACAAGAAAGTTTACCAGAACAAGAAAAATTTCCAGTGTCTCCAAATTGTTCCAGGCTTTCCGAAACTCCGAATCCGGCTTTAACTATTATAGATGATTCTACGGTTAGTAAAAATGCGCCATCTGGTAGCTCTTGCGATTTTGGTTCGCCAGGAGAACACTTTGGAATCGATTTGTCTGGAATTCCAGATGTAAATTGTATAGTCAACTTGCGTCATCTGCTTAGTGAGTTTATAGAAGCAATAAAACATCAGTTCAATTGCAAGGACGGGAAATCAAAGCTTTGCATGAAAGAAATTAAAAACACTGGACTCCAAACAAAGCTCGTCGTTATCTGCCAAGACTGTGGCTGGAAAAAGCGAGTAGAAGGTGAGCCGGAAGCCCCCCTCACTACTGTAAAAGAATACCTAACAAATTTCAGTGAACAGATATTAGGTAACAAAAAAGAGAAGATCAGCAATTTACGAGGCAACGTGAACGTGAAAGCTGTATGGGGTATCATGGGGACCGGAGGAGGCTACGCATCTTTGAACGAATTATTAAGTGTATTGGGAATAAAAAATATGAATCCGAAAACGTTTATGAATTTAGAACGCTTAGTTGGTAACGCATGGATGGATGCACTATCAGATGTCTTAGAAGAAAATGGTCGTGAATCCTTGAAATTAGCCATTCATGAGGACAGGTTTATCAACGATTTTTTCTGGACTAAGGTCATCTGTGATGGTGGCTGGAATAAACGCAGCAAAGGACACGATTATACTGCAAAAGGTTGTGTTGGGGTAATCATTGATGCCTTTACGAAAAAATTATTATATGTAGGAATAAGAAATAAATATTGTTACCTCTGCTTCAGCTCAAAGAAGGCAAACCAGAAAGTGAAAGATCATGTTTGCTTTATGAACTACAATGGTCCCTCGAAGAGCATGGAAACCGACATTCTTGTTGAAGGTTTTCGCCAAAGTGAAGCCATGCATAACCTTCAGTATTTACAATACATCGGAGACGGCGATTCTAGTGTTTTTTACAAGCTAAGACAAAGTGTTTCATACGGATCATATATCCAAAAAGAAGAATGTGCCAATCACGTGACCAAGAACTATACAAAATACCTCCATAATGTTGTGAAGACAAAAAAAGGGATGCACAGCAAATTTCTTTCAAATGACATAATTCTAAAGCTAACCAAAAATCTACGAGGTGCAATAAAAAAGAACTCGGCTGATGGTGGGTCTGCCGAAAATCTAAGACAACTCTTACGAAGAGGCCCAGAGCATGTGTTTGGTAATCATAAAGAGTGTGATTCTGGCTGTGCCAAAAAGAATGGGGTCTTAGAAACTGTGGAGAACCGCTATAATAACCTTCCGAAAACTATTTTGGAGGATGTAAAAGCTGGCGTGGAAAATATTTGTAAAAAAGCGGACTTATTAAGAAACGATGCAACGACCAATCTTGCCGAGAATTATATGTCTGTTGCAGTGAAATTCGTAGGCGGAAAACAAATAAGCCGCTCGAAACGATGGTCATACCATGCTAGGATAAGTGGAGCAAGCCTATCCTACTCCTTGGGCCCGAAATGGCAATCTTCTACATGGAAAAAAACATTTGGCTACAGTCCTTGCAAAATAACAAAAGAATACACGGTGAAAACTTCTAATCTTCGGAAACGGACAAAAACAAATCAGAAAAGATATTACGCAACCATGGGTGGGAGATATATGGCCAAAAAGAAAGATAATCGGAGTTTGCCTAAAGGCGATCAAAATTACGGACCAAATTGCAACAAGCCTGATATGAATCCAGAGGAATTTGAAATCGCAAAAGCTGATTATGTTGTAAAAAATATGAATCTGGATGGAGCCAAACTGCAGGAGATCTACGTAAACACAATGGGGCAAAATGATAACTGGATACTTGAGAGGAGCAAAAGGATTACTGCCACTTATTTTCATAGAATAGCTTCTCGCAAAAAAAATACTCCAACCGCACCCATAGTCAAGAATATCCGAATTAATTCTAATTTCAAATCTATTCCAATGCTTAGGGGAATTCAACTGGAGGCTATTGCACTGACGGCGTACGAGCAGAGAGAGGGAGTATCATTAATAAAAGGAGATCAAATGGGACTACTCATTCATCCAAATATCCAGTTTCTTGGAGCTTCTCTTGATGGTCGCTTAGAAAACGGCACACCAGTTGAAGTGAAGACTGTCCATAATATTCCCAGAGGAATGACCATAAGGGAAGTGGCATCCCAAAAAGGATTGGTAAAGAATTTTTTCCTATGGTCACACAATTCAAAATTGGAGTTAAAGAAAAATCACAAATACTATGCTCAAATTCAAGGTCAGCTAGAAATCACCAATCATGAAGAATGTCACTTGGTGGTATATCACCATGAGCATGATGTGGAAATTTTAACTATTCCGAGATCAAAAGAATATTTTTTGTCCATATTACCAAAGCTTCAGGAGTTTTGGAGCGATTGTTTACTTCCGGAGATATTAGACTCGCGATTGATTAGGAACATGCCACTTAGAGAGCCTGCCTTAGTCCGGGCTGCAGCAAATCGCGGAATGAAACGGACTTTGGAGCCAGAAGACAGTGGATGTGAGAATATTACTTGGTCCGACACTGAAAGTGAATATTGAAAGTGGATTTTTCATTGACATGCGAATAGTATAGAGATTGTTTAGGGGTCATAATGTATTAGTAGCAGTATTGTTAACCTTAACCTATTAGGGTTGTTTGAATAGTAGACTATTATAGGTTAACTATTAGTGTTGGTGAATAGCATATAAATATTAGTAAGTAAATTCTATTTGAAAAATTTCAGCATTCTGTCGAAGTCCAAACCATGTTGATAAGTAAACTCTAATTACGTTGAGATTTAGTTGCTACTTTAGGCACTTGCAGGTAAGCTAGGACAGCTAAATTTGGCAGGCGTATCAGGGAGCGGACCAGATTAAATTGGAAATAGTCATTTTCCAGATCTGACCATCTGGAGGGGGTAGGGGCTGGTTAATTCGGAAAAATAATATTTTTTCGGGGGCCGGTAATATTTCAGAAAAATTTCGGTTAATAGAAAAATGAAATATTTTTAACTGACGAACGGGTGACGGGATCTTAACGAAATTTGATGTTTGGAAAAATGTTGCGTCTCAGAGCTCTTATTTCAAATCCCAACTGAATCCGGTGATATTGGGGGAATTGAGGGGGGAACCTAAAATCTTGGAAAACGCTTAGAGTCGAGAGATCAGGATGAAACCTGATGGGAAAAGTAAGCAAAAGTCATAGATACGCAATTGACATAACTAGAACGGATCCGCTCTCTTTGGGGGAGTTGGGGGGTTAATTCTGAAAAATAGAAAAAATGAGGTATTTTTAACTTAGGAAAGAGTCATCAGACCCCGATGAAATTTGATGTTTGGAAGGATATCGTGTCTCATAGCTCTTATTTTAAATTCCGACCGGATTCGGTGACATTGGGGGAGAGATGGGAGGGGGAACCTAAAATCATGGAAAAGGCTTAGAGTGGAGGGATCGGGATGAAACCTGGTGGTAAAAATAATCGTAAGTCCTAGATATGAGATTGACATAACTGGAACGGATCTGCTCTCTTCGGGGGAGTTGGGAGGAGGATTGTTAATTCTGAAAAATTAAAAAAAAAGGTATTTTCGAGTGACGAAGGAGAGATTGGATCTTATAGAAATTTGATATTTGGAAGGGTATCACGTCTCGGAGCTCTTATTTTAAATCCCGACCGGATCCGGTGAAGAGGAAGTTGGGGGGGGCCTAAAATCTTGGAAAATGCTTAGAGTACAGGGGTTGGATGAAACTTGGTGGTAAAACTAAGTACAAGTCCTAGAAACGGGATTGACATAACTGGAACAGATCTGTTCTGTTTGGGGGAGTTGGGGAGGGAGGGTTAATGCTAAAAAATAGAAAAAATTAGGTATTTTAACTTATGAAAGAGTGATCGTACCTTTATGAAATTTCATATTTAGAAGGACCTCGAAACTCAGATCTCTCATTTTAAATCCCTACCAGATTCAGTGTCATTAGGAGGGGGGACCGGCATTACTGGTACGGATCCGTTCTCTTTGAGGGAGCTAGAAGTTGTTAATTTGGGAAAATTAGAAAAATTGAGGTTTTTTTAACTTAAGAATGGATGACCAGACCTTAATAAAATTTTATAATTAGAAGAAACTCAGGTCTCAGAGCTCTTCTTTCAATCCCGACCAGATCTTTTGACATTGAGGGGGAATTGGAGGGGGAAACTGGAAATCTTGGAAAACGCTTATAAACGGCGTAGATACGTAATTGACGTAACTGGACTGGATCCGTTTTCTTTGGGGGAGTTAGGTGGTGTGGTTCAGTGTTTTGGTGAGTTTAGTGCTTCTGGACGTGCTAGGACGATAAAAATTGGTAGGCATGTCAGGTAGCTGCACTAATTGACTTGTTACAGTTGTTTTCCCCGATTCGACCATCTTGAGGGCTGAAGGGAGAGGAAAAATTTGAAAAATTGAGGTATTTTTAACTTACGAGTGGGCGATCGGATCTGAATGAATTCTGATATTTAGAAGTACCTTGTATCTCAAAGCTCTTATTTTAAATCCCGACCAGCATTAAGCCTCTGATTTTCCTTTTAAAGCAATCTATTGATTCTTAGAATTTTGCTAGAGCTCATATCATATGAGCTCTTGGCTCTTCTTGACCTTGTCACAAGTGCCGTTTGAGCTCTTAGCTCTTGTTTTTGGTGAATAGTATATAAATATAAGTAGTTTCAAAAATTATTAAATACTCCTAAGGGTTTCCTTCCTCCCTTACCTGTATTTATGACCCCAGGGCAAGGGTGCTTAATGTTTATTATGTACCTTCAGGAGCATATCACTTTAAATGACATTAATTTAATAAGTATATGCATTACTCCGTAAAGCAAAGTATATGATTACCCCGGTTCCAAACCGGGGTAATCAGTCACTTATGAACGAGCTTATAAATCATCAACTATATGAGATGACGGGGAAAAACCAAAATATTCTAAGATACGGCACTATTAGGAATAAAATGAGATCCCGTGGAACTAAAATGGACGAATATCCTACAACTTTAGATTTAAAAAAATAATGTTCGTATATTTTATAGGCCTACAATCGGCATTTCTTTACTTTTAAGAGCCAATAATGTCTAAAATAATGTGTTTTAAAGAATAACGTTCTTTTTAAAAATAATATTCATACATTTTCTAGGCCTACAATCGATGTTTCTTTACTTTTAAAGGCCAATATTGTTTAAAATAATGTGTTTTTAAGAATAATGTTCTTTTTAAAATAATGTTCATACATTTTATAGGCCTACAATCAGTGTTTCTTTACTTTTAAAGGCCAATAATGTTTAAAATAATGTGTTTTTAAGAATAATGTTCTTTTTTTAAAAAAATGTTCATACATTTTATAGGTCTACAATCAGTGTTTCTTTACTTTTAAAGGCCAATAATGTTTAAAATGATGTGTTTTTAAGAATAATATTCTTTTTAAAATAATGTTCATACATTTTATAGGCCTACAATCGGTGTTTCTTTACTCGTAAAGCCAAACTGTTATCTGCTTTGTAACCTAACAAATTCCAATTCGTATGGTGTTAAAATGATATTGCCTCAAGGTGTTGTTGCCAATTATACATGTTTTCAGCTTCCTTTTAAATCTGGTCTTAATGCTAAGGAGATGTCAACATTCTTAATGACATTCTGGCAAACCCCTCAAGGAGTGCTTAAGCCAATGAGAAAGGAGGAAATCTTGAATACTAAGAATTATTGCTAAAAATCATCTGTTATAACTACAAAATTAACAATCTTTGGGATTATTTGTCGGTATAAGATCTACAAAACGACACAAAAATCAAGGCTATATGATTAGTAAAACCCTTTTAAACAGTAAAGGAAGAATATCTTAAATGGCAAATTTTAAAGGAAACTGATGATAATAAAAAAAAAATTCACGGCTAAAATTTTTGAAATCTTGTGGCAAATGGAGAGGCTACTTTACAATTCTCTACGTCTTCTAAAAGTAATTTTATTGCTACTTTTAAAAATTAGAGGTGTCCCCACTAATTAATTTTTTATGAAGCTCTAAAGAAAAAAAATGCAAATTTGTTCGGCCTATTCATGTCAAAGCTTTCAATGAAGCCACAGTAATTTTTTCATCAAAGAATCTGCTCGTGTCTGTTGTTAATACGCATTACACTGCTATAGGAAAATAGCATTGGCTTCAAACCTCGGAGAATCGCCTTAACTACGTAAAACTTAAGAATATACAACATTCTTCCATGTCCTATTGTTTGTGCATATAAATAGATTGTTAGGTTTACCTAACTCTTGAACATGCAACATAAAATTGTCCATGGGAAAAGCAATCCGTATTCAGATCTATACCTGATAATTCTAATGATTGCCCTTTAGCTTTGTTGATGCTGATTGCTAATCAAACATTCCCTGTGTCCCCGTCGTCATTTATATATCCCCCTGTGCCCCCTGGGACCCCCCTTGTAGTTGTGTCCCTGTGTCCTGGTCGTCATTTATATTCCCAGTATTCCGGTCGTCATTTGTGTCCCGGTGTCCCAGTCTGTACTTTCTCTTTGAGTGTCGAGGTCGTCATTTATATTCCCTGTGTCCCAGCATCCCGGTCGTCATTTGTTTCCCGGTGTCCCGGTCTGTAATTTCTCTTCGAACAATCCCTGTGTCCCGGTCGTCATTTATATATCTTCCCTGTACCCCCGTCATCCCCTTTGTAGTTGTGTCACTGTGTCCCGGTCGTCATTTATATTCCCTGTGTCCCGGTGTCCCAGTCTGTAATTTCTCTTTGAGGTTCCCGGTCGTCATTTATATTCCTGTATCCCCGTGTCCCGGTCGTCATTTGTGTCCCGGTCTGTAATTTCATCAGTTGACAAACATGACGTCAGTCGACAAACAATTTCATGACGCATACAGCTCAATCCTTACAATGACGTCAGTCGACACACCTGAAGTCACTCGACAGACACACAGACAACTTATTTTTATATATATAGATATATAGCTGTTGGGGGGGGGGGGGGGGGCTTGGGGGGCATCGTGCCCCAAGCCCCCGCGCGCGTAAGTCGTTACACGCCATATTAGTTACCTGCCATTGTAGTTGAGTCCCTGTGTCCCACCTGTGAATTGAGATAGATATAAATATATATATTTTTTGAACTACATAGAACTTGCGAATATACAACATTCTTCGCTGTCCAATTTAACTACTTAAAACTTAAGAATATACAACATTCTTCCAAGTCCTATTGTTTGTGCATATAAATAGATTGTTAGGTTTACCTAACTCTTGAACACGCAACATAAAATTGTCCATGGGAAAAGCAATCCGTATTCAGATCTATACCTGATTATTCTAATGATTGCCCTTTAGCTTTGTTGATGCTGATTGCTAATCAAACATTCCCTGTGTCCCCGTCGTCATTTATATATCCCCCTGTGCCCCCTGGCACCCCCCTTGTAGTTTTGTCCCCATGTCCTGGTCGTCATTTATATTCCCAGTATTCCGGTCGTCATTTGTGTCCCGGTGTCCCAGTCTGTATTTTCTCTTTGAGTGTCGAGGTCGTCATTTATATTCCCTGTGTCCCAGCATACCGGTCGTCATTTGTTTCCGGTGTCCGGTCTGTAATTTCTCTTCGAACAATCCCTGTGTCCCGGTCGTCATTTATATATCTTCCTGGACCCCCGTCGTCCCCTTTGTAGTTGTGTCACTGTGTCCCGGTCGTCATTTATATTCCCTGTGTCCCGGTGTCCCAGTCTGTAATTTCTCTTTGAAGTTCCCGGTCGTCATTTATATTCCCTGTATCCCCGTGTCCCGGTCGTCATTTTTGTCCCGGTCTGTAATTTCATCAGTTGACAAACATGACGTCAGTCGACAAACAATTTCATGACGCATACAGCTCAATCCTTACAATGACGTCAGTCGACACACCTGAAGTCACTCGACAGACACACAGACAACTTATTTTTATATATATAGATATATAGCTGTTGGGGGGGGGGGCTTGGGGGGCATCGCGCCCCAAGTCCCCGCGCGCGTAAGTCGTTACACGCCATATTAGTTACCTGCCATTGTAGTTGTGTCCCTGTGTCCCACCTGTGAATTGAGATAGATATAAATATATATATTTTTTGAACTACATAAAACTTGCGAATATACAACATTCTTCGCTGTCCAATTTAACTACGTAAAACTTAAGAATATACAACATTCTTCCATGTCCTATTGTTTGTGCATATAAATAGATTGTTAGGTTTACCTAACTCTTGAACATGCAACATAAAATTGTCCATGGGAAAAGCAATCCGTATTCAGATCTATACCTGATTATTCTAATGATTGCCCTTTAGCTTTGTTGATGCTGATTAATAATCAAACATTCCCTGTGTCCCGTCGTCATTTATATATCCCCCTGTGCCCCCTGGCTCCCCCTTGTAGTTGTGTCCCTGTGTCCTGGTCGTCATTTATATTCCCAGTATTCCGGTCGTCATTTGTGTCCCGGTGTCCCGGTCTGTACTTTCTCTTTGAGTGTCGAGGTCGTCATTTATATTCCCTGTGTCCCAGCATCCCGGTCGTCATTTGTTTCCTGGTGTCCCGGTCTGTAATTTCTCTTCGAACAATCCCTGTGTCCCGGTCGTCATTTATATATCTTCCCTGTACCCCCGTCGTCCCCTTTGTAGTTGTGTCACTGTGTCCCGGTCGTCATTTATATTCCCTGTGTCCCGGTGTCCCAGTCTGTAATTTCTCTTTTAGGTTCCCGGTCGTCATTTATATTCCCAGTATTCCGGTCGTCATTTGTGTCCCGGTGTCCCGGTCTGTACTTTCTCTTTGAGTGTCGAGGTCGTCATTTATATTCCCTGTGTCCCAGCATCCCGGTCGTCATTTGTTTCCTGGTGTCCCGGTCTGTAATTTCTCTTCGAACAATCCCTGTGTCCCGGTCGTCATTTATATATCTTCCCTGTACCCCCGTCGTCCCCTTTGTAGTTGTGTCACTGTGTCCCGGTCGTCATTTATATTCCCTGTATCCCGTGTCCCGGTCGTCATTTGTGTCCCGGTCTGTAATTTCATCAGTTGACAAACATGACGTCAGTCGACAAACAATTTCATGACGCATACAGCTCAATCCTTACAATGGCGTCAGTCGACACACCTGAAGTCACTCGACAGACACACCGACAACTTATTTTTATAAAAATATAGAGATATAGCTGTTGGGGGGGGGTCTTGGGGGTCATCGCGCCCCCAAGCCCCCCGCGCGCGTAAGTCGTTACACGCCATATTAGTTACCTGCCATTGTAGTTGTGTCCCTGTGTCCCACCTGTGAATTGAGATAGATATAAATATATATATTTTTTGAACTACATAAAACTTGCGAATATACAACATTCTTCGCTGTCCAATTTAACTACGTAAAACTTAAGAATATACAACATTCTTCCATGTCCTATTGTTTGTGCATATAAATAGATTGTTAGGTTTACCTAACTCTTGAACATGCAACATAAAATTGTCCATGGGAAAAGCAATCCGTATTCAGATCTATACCTGATTATTCTAATGATTGCCCTTTAGCTTTGTTGATGCTGATTGCTAATCAAACATTCCCTGTGTCCCCGTCGTCATTTATATATCCCCCTGTGCCCCCTGGCACCCCCCTTGTAGTTGTGTCCCTGTGTCCTGGTCGTCATTTATATTCCCAGTATTTCGGTCGTCATTTGTGTCCCGGTGTCCCAGTCTGTACTTTCTCTTTGAGTGTCGAGCGTCGTCATTTATATTCCCTGTGTCCCAGCATCCCGGTTGTCATTTGTTTCCCGGTGTCCCGGTCTGTAATTTCTCTTCGAACAATCTCTGTGTCCCGGTCGTCATTTATATATCTTCCCTGTACCCCCGTCGTCCCCTTTGTAGTTGTGTCACTGTGTCCCGGTCGTCATTTATATTCCCTTTATCACCGTGTCCCGGTCGTCATTTGTGTCCCGGTCTGTAATTTCATCAGTTGACAAACATGACGTCAGTCGACAAACAATTTCATGACGCATACAGCTCAATCCTTACAATGACGTCAGTCGACACACCTGAAGTCACTCGACAGACACACAGACAACTTATTTTTATATATATAGATATATAGCTGTTGGGGGGGGCTTGGGGGGGCATCGCGCCCCCATGCCCCCCGCGCGCGTAAGTCGTTACACGCCATATTAGTTACCTGCCATTGTAGTTGTGTCCCTGTGTCCACCTGTGAATTGAGATAGATATAAATATATATTTTTTGAACTACATAAAACTTGCGAATATACAACATTCTTCGCTGTCCAATTTAACTACGTAAAACTTAAGAATATACAACATTCTTCCATGTCCTATTGTTTGTGCATATAAATAGATTGTTAGGTTTACCTAACTCTTGAACATTCAACATAAAATTGTCCATGGGAAAAGCAATCCGTATTCAGATCTATACCTGATTATTCTAATGATTGCCCTTTAGCTTTGTTGATGCTGATTGCTAATCAAACATTCCCTGTGTCCCCGTCGTCATTTATATATCCCCCTGTGCCCCCTGACACCCCCCTTGTAGTTGTGTCCCTGTGTCCTGGTCGTCATTTATATTCCCAGTATTCCGGTCGTCATTTGTGTCCCGTGTCCCAGTCTGTACTTTCTCTTTGAGTGTCGAGGTCGTCATTTATATTCCCTGTGTCTCAGCATCCCAGTCGTCATTTGTTTCCCGGTGTCCCGGTCTGTAATTTCTCTTCGAACAATCCTGTGTCCCGGTCGTCATTTATATCTTCCCTGTACCCCGTCGTCCCCTTTGTAGTTGTGTCACTTTGTCCCGGTCGTCATTTATATTCCCTGTGTCCCGGTGTCCCAGTCTGTAATTTCTCTTTGTGGTTCCCGGTCGTCATTTATATTCACTGTATCCCCGTGTCCCGGTCGTCATTTGTGTCCCGGTCTGTAATTTCATCAGTTGACAAACATGACGTCAGTCGACAAACAATTTCATGACGCATACAGCTCAATCCTTACAATGACGTCAGTCGACACACCTGAAGTCACTCGACAGACACACAGACAACTTATTTTTATATATATAGATATATAGCTGTTGGGGGGGGGGGGGCTTGGGGGGGCATCGCGCCCCAAAGCCCCCCGCGCGCGTAAGTCGTTACACGCCATATTAGTTACCTGCCATTGTAGTTGTGTCCCTGTGTCCCACCTGTGAATTGAGATAGATATAAATATATATATTTTGAACTACATAAAACTTGCGAATATACAACATTCTTCGCTGTCCAATTTAACTACGTAAAACTTAAGAATATACAACATTCTTCCATGTCCTATTGTTTGTGCATATAAATAGATTGTTAGGTTTACCTAACTCTTGAACATGCAACATAAAATTGTCCATGGAAAAGCAATCCGTATTCAGATCTATACCTGATTATTCTAATGATTGCCCTTTAGCTTTGTTGATGCTGATTGCTAATCAAACATTCCCTGTGTCCCCGTCGTCATTTATATATCCCCCTGTGCCCCCTGGCACCCCCCTTGTAGTTGTGTCCCTGTGTCCTGGTCGTCATTTATATTCCCAGTATTCCGGTCGTCATTTGTGTCCCGGTGTCCCAGTCTGTACTTTCTCTTTGAGTGTCGATGTCGTCATTTATATTCCCTGTGTCCCAGCATCCCAGTCGTCATTTGTTTCCCGGTGTCCCGGTCTGTAATTTCTCTTCGAACAATCCCTGTGTTCCGGTCGTCATTTATATATCTTCCCTGTACCCCGTCGTCCCCTTTGTAGTTGTGTCACTGTGTCCCGGTCGTCATTTATATTCCTGTGTCCCGGTGTCCCAGTCTGTAATTTCTCTTTGAGGTTCCCGGTCGTCATTTATATTCCCTCTATCCCCGTGTCCCGGTCGTCATTTGTGTCCCGGTCTGTAATTTCATCAGTTGACAAACATGACGTCAGTCGACAAACAATTTCATGACGCATACAGCTCAATCCTTACAATGACGTCAGTCGACACACCTGAAGTCACTCGACAGACACACAGACAACTTATTTTTATATATATAGATATATAGCTGTTGGGGGGGGCTTGGGGGGGCATAGCGCCCCCAAGCCCCCCGCGCGCGTAAGTCGTTACACGCCATATTAGTTACCTGCCATTGTAGTTGTGTCCCTGTGTCCCACCTGTGAATTGAGATAGATATAAATATATATATTTTTTGAACTACATAAAACTTGCGAATATACAACATTCTTCGCTGTCCAATTTAACTACGTAAAACTTAAGATTATACAACATTCTTCCATGTCCTATTGTTTGTGCATATAAATAGATTGTTAGGTTTACCTAACTCTTGAACATGCAACATAAAATTGTCCATGGGAAAAATCAATCCGTATTCAGATCTATACCTGATTATTCTAATGATTGCCCTTCAGCTTTGTTGATGCTGATTGCTAATCAAACATTCCCTGTGTCCCCGTCGTCATTTATATATCCCCCTGTGCCCCCTGGCACCCCCTTGTAGTTGTGTCCCTGTGTCCTGGTCGTCATTTATATTCCCAGTATTCCGGTCGTCATTTGTGTCCCGGTGTCCCAGTCTGTACTTTCTCTTGAGTGTCGAGGTCGTCATTTATATTCCCTGTGTCCCAGCATCCCGGTCGTCATTTGTTTCCCGGTGTCCCGGTCTGTAATTTCTCTTCGAACAATCCCTGTGTCCCGGTCGTCATTTATATATCTTCCCTGTACCCCGTCGTCCCCTTTGTAGTTGTGTCACTGTGTCCCGGTCGTCATTCATATTCCCTGTGTCCCAGTGTCCCAGTCTGTAATTTCTCTTGAGGTTCCCGGTCGTCATTTATGTTCCCTGTATCCCCGTGTCCCGGTCGTCATTGTGTCCCGGTCTGTAATTTCATCAGTTGACAAACATGACGTCAGTCGACAAACAATTTCATGACGCATACAGCTCAATCCTTACAATGACGTCAGTCGACACACCTGAAGTCACTCGACAGACACACAGACAACTTATTTTTATATATATAGATATATAGCTGTTGGGGGGGGGCTTGGGGGGGGCATCGCGCCCCAAGCCCCCGCGCGCGTAAGTCGTTACACGCCATATTAGTTACCTGCCATAGTAGTTATGTCCCTGTGTCCCACCTGTGAATTGAGATAGATAAAATATATATTTTTTGAACTACATAAAACTTGCGAATATACAACATTCTTCGCTGTCAAATTTAACTACGTAAAACTTAAGAATATACAACATTCTCCCATGTCCTATTGTTTGTGCATATAAATATATTGTTAGGTTTACCTAACTCTTGAACATGCAACATAAAATTGTCCATGGGAAAAGCAATCCGTATTCAGATCTATACCTGATTATTCTAATGATTGCCCTTTAGCTTTGTTGATGCTGATTGCTAATCAAACATTCCCTGTGTCCCCGTCGTCATTTATATATCCCCCTGTGCCCCCTGGCACCCCCTTGTAGTTGTGTCCCTGTGTCCTGGTCGTCATTATATTCCCAGTATTCCGGTCGTCATTTGTGTCCCGGTGTCCCAGTCTGTACTTTCTCTTTGAGTGTCGAGGTCGTCATTTATTCCCTGTGTCCCAGCATCCGGTCGTCATTTGTTTCCCGGTGTCCCGGTCTGTAATTTCTCTCGAACAATCCCTGTGTCCTGGTCGTCATTTATATATCTTCCCTGTACCCCCGTCGTCCCTTTGTAGTTGTGTCACTGTGTCCCGGTCATTTGTGTCCCGGTCTGTAATTTCATCAGTTGACAAACATGACGTCAGTCGACAAACAATTTCATGACGCATACAGCTCAATCCTTACAATGACGTCAGTCGACACACCTGAAGTCACTCGACAGACACACAGACAACTTATTTTATATATATAGATATATAGCTGTTGGGGGGGGGGCTTGGGGGGGCATCTCGCCCGGAGCCCCCGCGCGCGTAAGTCGTTACACGCCATATTAGTTACCTGCCATTGTAGTTGTTCCCAGTGTCCCACCTGTGAATTGAGATAGATATAAATATATATATTTTTGAACTACATAAAACTTGCGAATATACAACATTCTTCGCTGTCCAATTAACTACGTAAAACTTAAGAATATACAACATTCTTCCATGTCCTATTGTTTGTGCATATAAATAGAGTGTTAGGTTTACCTAACTCTTGAACATGCAACATAAAATTTTCCATGGGAAAAGCAATCCGTATTCAGATCTATACCTGATTATCTAATGATTGCCCTTTAGCTTTGTTGATGCTGATTGCTAATCAAACATTCCTGTGTCACTTCGTCATTTATATATCCCCCTGTGCCCCTGGCACCCCCTTTGTAGTTGTGTCCCTCTGTCCTGGTCGTCATTTATATTCTTAGTATTCCGGTCGTCATTTGTGTCCCGGTGTCCCAGTCTGTACTTTCTCTTTGAGTGTCGAGGTCGTCATTTATATTCCCTGTGTCCCAGCATCCGGTCGTCATTTGTTTCCCGGTGTCCCGGTCTGTAATTTCTCTTCGAACAATCCCTGTGTCCCGGTCGTCATTTATATATCTTCCCTGTACCCCGTCGTCCCTTTTGTAGTTGTGTCACTGTTTCCCGGTCGTCATTTATATTCCCTGTGTCCCGGTGTCCCAGTCTGTAATTTCTCTTTGAGGTTTCCGGTCGTCATTTATGTTCCTGCATCCCCGTGTCCCGGTCGTCATTTGTGTCCCGGTCTGTAATTTCATCAGTTGACAAACATGACGTCAGTCGACAAACAATTTTCTTCTCTATTTTGACGTAGTATTTGTT
>NW_027065846.1:0-20491 GCF_032884065.1 Artemia franciscana | reverse complement strand
ATTTTTTCAACATACGTAGCTATTACCCTCGAAAACTAAAACTTTTGACATAGGAAAAGAGCCTTTAATCACATTCTTTACCATTTGCAATCATAAAATAGTCTAATATCTTCATTTTTTCAACATACGTAGCTATTACCCTCGAAAACTAAAACTTTTGAAATAGGAAAAGAGCCTTTAATCACATTCTTTACCATTTGCAATCATAAAATAGTCTAATATCTTCATTTTTTCAACATACGTAGCTATTACCCTCGAAAACTAAAACTTTTGCCATAGGAAAAGAGCCTTTAATCACATTCTTTACCATGTGCAATCATAAAATAGTCTAATATCTTCATTTTTTCAACATACGTAGCTATTACCCTCGAAAACTAAAACTTTTGAAATAGGAAAAGAGCCTTTAATCACATTCTTTACCATTTGCAATCATAAAATAGTCTAATATCTTCATTTTTTCAACATACGTAGCTATTACCCTCGAAAACTAAAACTTTTGACATAGGAAAAGAGCCTTTAATCACATTCTTTACCATTTGCAATCATAAAATAGTCTAATATCTTCATTTTTTCAACATACGTAGCTATTACCCTCGAAAACTAAAACTTTTGAAATAGGAAAAGAGCCTTTAATCACATTCTTTACCATGTGCAATCATAAAATAGTCTAATATCTTCATTTTTCCAACATACATAGCTATTACCCTCGAAAACTAAAACTTTTGACATAGGAAAAGAGCCTTTAATCACATTCGTTACCATTTGCAATTATAAAATAGTCTAATATCTTCATTTTTTCAACATACGTAGCTATTACCCTCACCTTTTGACATAGGAAAACTAAAACTTTTTTGACTAATAGGAAAAGAGCCTTTAATCACATTCTTTACCATGTGCAATCATAAAATAGTCTAATATCTTCATTTTTTCAACATACGTAGCTATTACCCTCGAAAACTAAAACTTTTGACATAGGAAAAGAGCCTTTAATCACATTCTTTACCATTTGCAATCATAAAATAGTCTAATATCTTCATTTTTCAACATACGTAGCTATTACCCTCGAAAACTAAAACTTTTGACATAGGAAAAGAGCCTTTAATCACATTCTTTACCATTTGCAATCATAAAATAGTCTAATATCTTCATTTTTTCAACATACGTAGCTATTACCCTCGAAAACTAAAACTTTTGCCATAGGAAAAGAGCCTTTAAGCACATTCTTTACCATGTGCAATCATAAAATAGTCTAATATCTTCATTTTTTCAACATACGTAGCTATTACCCTCGAAAACTAAAACTTTTGACATAGGAAAAGAGCCTTTAATCACATTCTTTACCATGTGCAATCATAAAATAGTCTAATATCTTCATTTTTTCAACATACGTAGCTATTACCCTCGAAAACTAAAACTTTTGACATAGGAAAAGAGCCTTTAATCACATTCTTTACCATTTGCAATATAAAATAGTCTAATATCTTCATTTTTTCAACATACGTAGCTATTACCCTCGAAAACTAAAACTTTTGACATAGGAAAAGAGCCTTTAATCACATTCTTTACCATGTGCAATCATAAAATAGTCTAATATCTTCATTTTTTCAACATACGTAGCTATTACCCTCGAAAACTAAAACTTTTGACATAGGAAAAGAGCCTTTAATCACATTCTTTACCATGTGCAATCATAAAATAGTCTAATATCTTCATTTTTTCCAACATACGTAGCTATTACCCTCGAAAACTAAAACTTTTGACATAGGAAAAGAGCCTTTAATCACATTCTTTACCATTTGCAATCATAAAATAGTCTAATATCTTCATTTTTTCAACATACGTAGCTATTACCCTCGAAAACTAAAACTTTTGACATAGGAAAAGAGCCTTTAATCACATTCTTTACCATTTGCAATCATAAAATAGTCTAATATCTTCATTTTTTCAACATACGTAGCTATTACCCTCGAAAACTAAAACTTTTGAAATAGGAAAAGAGCCTTTAATCACATTCTTTACCATTTGCAATCATAAAATAGTCTAATATCTTCATTTTTTCAACATACGTAGCTATTACCCTCGAAAACTAAAACTTTTGACATAGGAAAAGAGCCTTTAATCACATTCTTTACCATGTGCAATCATAAAATAGTCTAATATCTTCATTTTTTCCAACATACGTAGCTATTACCCTCGAAAACTAAAACTTTTGACATAGGAAAAGAGCCTTTAATCACATTCTTTACCATTTGCAATCATAAAATAGTCTAATATCTTCATTTTTTCAACATACGTAGCTATTACCCTCGAAAACTAAAACTTTTGACATAGGAAAAGAGCCTTTAATCACATTCTTTACCATTTGCAATCATAAAATAGTCTAATATCTTCATTTTTTCAACATACGTAGCTATTACCCTCGAAAACTAAAACTTTTGACATAGGAAAAGAGCCTTTAATCACATTCTTTACCATGTGCAATCATAAAATAGTCTAATATCTTCATTTTTTCAACATACGTAGCTATTACCCTCGAAAACTAAAACTTTTGACATAGGAAAAGAGCCTTTAATCACATTCTTTACCATTTGCAATCATAAAATAGTCTAATATCTTCATTTTTTCAACATACGTAGCTATTACCCTCGAAAACTAAAACTTTTGACATAGGAAAAGAGCCTTTAATCACATTCTTTACCATTTGCAATCATAAAATAGTCTAATATCTTCATTTTTTCAACATACGTAGCTATTACCCTCGAAAACTAAAACTTTTGACATAGGAAAAGAGCCTTTAATCACATTCTTTACCATTTGCAATCATAAAATAGTCTAATATCTTCATTTTTTCAACATACGTAGCTATTACCCTCGAAAACTAAAACTTTTGCCATAGGAAAAGAGCCTTTAAGCACATTCTTTACCATGTGCAATCATAAAATAGTCTAATATCTTCATTTTTTCAACATACGTAGCTATTACCCTCGAAAACTAAAACTTTTGAAATAGGAAAAGAGCCTTTAATCACATTCTTTACCATTTGCAATCATAAAATAGTCTAATATCTTCATTTTTTCAACATACGTAGCTATTACCCTCGAAAACTAAAACTTTTGAAATAGGAAAAGAGCCTTTAATCACATTCTTTACCATGTGCAATCATAAAATAGTCTAATATCTTCATTTTTTCAACATACGTAGCTATTACCCTCGAAAACTAAAACTTTTGACATAGGAAAAGAGCCTTTAATCACATTCTTTACCATGTGCAATCATAAAATAGTCTAATATCTTCATTTTTCCAACATACGTAGCTATTACCCTCGAAAACTAAAACTTTTGACATAGGAAAAGAGCCTTTAATCACATTCTTTACCATTTGCAATCATAAAATAGTCTAATATCTTCATTTTTTCAACATACGTAGCTATTACCCTCGAAAACTAAAACTTTTGACATAGGAAAAGAGCCTTTAATCACATTCTTTACCATTTGCAATCATAAAATAGTCTAATATCTTCATTTTTTCAACATACGTAGCTATTACCCTCGAAAACTAAAACTTTTGCCATAGGAAAAGAGCCTTTAATCACATTCTTTACCATGTGCAATCATAAAATAGTCTAATATCTTCATTTTTTCAACATACGTAGCTATTACCCTCGAAAACTAAAACTTTTGATAGGAAAAGAGCCTTTAATCACATTCTTTACCATGTGCAATCATAAAATAGTCTAATATCTTCATTTTTTCAACATACGTAGCTATTACCCTCGAAAACTAAAACTTTTGACATAGGAAAAGAGCCTTTAATCACATTCTTTACCATTTGCAATCATAAAATAGTCTAATATCTTCATTTTTTCAACATACGTAGCTATTACCCTCGAAAACTAAAACTTTTGAAATAGGAAAAGAGCCTTTAATCACATTCTTTACCATGTGCAATCATAAAATAGTCTAATATCTTCATTTTTTCAACATACGTAGCTATTACCCTCGAAAACTAAAACTTTTGACATAGGAAAAGAGCCTTTAATCACATTCTTTACCATGTGCAATCATAAAATAGTCTAATATCTTCATTTTTTCAACATACGTAGCTATTACCCTCGAAAACTAAAACTTTTGACATAGGAAAAGAGCCTTTAATCACATTCTTTACCATTTGCAATCATAAAATAGTCTAATATCTTCATTTTTTCAACATACGTAGCTATTACCCTCGAAAACTAAAACTTTTGAAATAGGAAAAGAGCCTTTAATCACATTCTTTACCATTTGCAATCATAAAATAGTCTAATATCTTCATTTTTTCAACATACGTAGCTATTACCCTCGAAAACTAAAACTTTTGACATAGGAAAAGAGCCTTTAATCACATTCTTTACCATGTGCAATCATAAAATAGTCTAATATCTTCATTTTTTCAACATACGTAGCTATTACCCTCGAAAACTAAAACTTTTGACATAGGAAAAGAGCCTTTAATCACATTCTTTACCATGTGCAATCATAAAATAGTCTAATATCTTCATTTTTTCAACATACGTAGCTATTACCCTCGAAAACTAAAACTTTTGACATAGGAAAAGAGCCTTTAATCACATTCTTTACCATTTGCAATCATAAAATAGTCTAATATCTTCATTTTTTCAACATACGTAGCTATTACCCTCGAAAACTAAAACTTTTGACATAGGAAAAGAGCCTTTAATCACATTCTTTACCATTTGCAATCATAAAATAGTCTAATATCTTCATTTTTTCAACATACGTAGCTATTACCCTCGAAAACTAAAACTTTTGACATAGGAAAAGAGCCTTTAATCACATTCTTTACCATGTGCAATCATAAAATAGTCTAATATCTTCATTTTTTCAACATACGTAGCTATTACCCTCGAAAACTAAAACTTTTGACATAGGAAAAGAGCCTTTAATCACATTCTTTACCATGTGCAATCATAAAATAGTCTAATATCTTCATTTTTTCAACATACGTAGCTATTACCCTCGAAAACTAAAACTTTTGAAATAGGAAAAGAGCCTTTAATCACATTCTTTACCATTTGCAATCATAAAATAGTCTAATATCTTCATTTTTTCAACATACGTAGCTATTACCCTCGAAAACTAAAACTTTTGAAATAGGAAAAGAGCCTTTAATCACATTCTTTACCATGTGCAATCATAAAATAGTCTAATATCTTCATTTTTTCAACATACGTAGCTATTACCCTCGAAAACTAAAACTTTTGAAATAGGAAAAGAGCCTTTAATCACATTCTTTACCATGTGCAATCATAAAATAGTCTAATATCTTCATTTTTTCAACATACGTAGCTATTACCCTCGAAAACTAAAACTTTTGACATAGGAAAAGAGCCTTTAATCACATTCTTTACCATTTGCAATCATAAAATAGTCTAATATCTTCATTTTTTCAACATACGTAGCTATTACCCTCGAAAACTAAAACTTTTGACATAGGAAAAGAGCCTTTAATCACATTCTTTACCATTGCAATCATAAAATAGTCTAATATCTTCATTTTTTCAACATACGTAGCTATTACCCTCGAAAACTAAAACTTTTGAAATAGGAAAAGAGCCTTTAATCACATTCTTTACCATGTGCAATCATAAAATAGTCTAATATCTTCATTTTTTCAACATACGTAGCTATTACCCTCGAAAACTAAAACTTTTGACATAGGAAAAGAGCCTTTAATCACATTCGTTACCATTTGCAATTATAAAATAGTCTAATATCTTCATTTTTTCAACATACGTAGCTATTACCCTCGAAAACTAAAACTTTTGAAATAGGAAAAGAGCCTTTAATCACATTCTTTACCATGTGCAATCATAAAATAGTCTAATATCTTCATTTTTTCAACATACGTAGCTATTACCCTCGAAAACTAAAACTTTTGACATAGGAAAAGAGCCTTTAATCACATTCTTTACCATTTGCAATCATAAAATAGTCTAATATCTTCATTTTTTCAACATACGTAGCTATTACCCTCGAAAACTAAAACTTTTGACATAGGAAAAGAGCCTTTAATCACATTCGTTACCATTTGCAATTATAAAATAGTCTAATATCTTCATTTTTTCAACATACGTAGCTATTACCCTCGAAAACTAAAACTTTTGATAGGAAAAGAGCCTTTAATCACATTCTTTACCATTTGCAATCATAAAATAGTCTAATATCTTCATTTTTTCAACATACGTAGCTATTACCCTCGAAAACTAAAACTTTTGACATAGGAAAAGAGCCTTTAATCACATTCTTTACCTTGTGCAATCATAAAATAGTCTAATATCTTCATTTTTTCAACATACGTAGCTATTACCCTCGAAAACTAAAACTTTTGAATAGGAAAAGAGCCTTTAATCACATTCTTTACCATTTGCAATCATAAAATAGTCTAATATCTTCATTTTTTCAACATACGTAGCTATTACCCTCGAAAACTAAAACTTTTGAAATAGGAAAAGAGCCTTTAATCACATTCTTTACCATGTGCAATCATAAAATAGTCTAATATCTTCATTTTTTCAACATACGTAGCTATTACCCTCGAAAACTAAAACTTTTGACATAGGAAAAGAGCCTTTAATCACATTCTTTACCATTTGCAATCATAAAATAGTCTAATATCTTCATTTTTTCAACATACGTAGCTATTACCCTCGAAAACTAAAACTTTTGACATAGGAAAAGAGCCTTTAATCACATTCTTTACCATTTGCAATCATAAAATAGTCTAATATCTTCATTTTTTCAACATACGTAGCTATTACCCTCGAAAACTAAAACTTTTGACATAGGAAAAGAGCCTTTAATCACATTCTTTACCATGTGCAATCATAAAATAGTCTAATATCTTCATTTTTCAACATACGTAGCTATTACCCTCGAAAACTAAAACTTTTGAATAGGAAAAGAGCCTTTAATCACATTCTTTACCATTTGCAATCATAAAATAGTCTAATATCTTCATTTTTCAACATACGTAGCTATTACCCTCGAAAACTAAAACTTTTGAAATAGGAAAAGAGCCTTTAATCACATTCTTTACACTCTGCAATCATAAAATAGTCTAATATCTTCATTTTTCCAACATACGTAGCTATTACCCTCGAAAACTAAAACTTTTGACATAGGAAAAGAGCCTTTAATCACATTCTTTACCATTTGCAATTATAAAATAGTCTAATATCTTCATTTTTTCAACATACGTAGCTATTACCCTCGAAAACTAAAACTTTTGACATAGGAAAAGAGCCTTTAATCACATTCTTTACCATTTGCAATCATAAAATAGTCTAATATCTTCATTTTTTCAACATACGTAGCTATTACCCTCGAAAACTAAAACTTTTGACATAGGAAAAGAGCCTTTAATCACATTCTTTACCATTTGCAATCATAAAATAGTCTAATATCTTCATTTTTTCAACATACGTAGCTATTACCCTCGAAAACTAAAACTTTTGACATAGGAAAAGAGCCTTTAATCACATTCTTTACCATTTGCAATCATAAAATAGTCTAATATCTTCATTTTTTCAACATACGTAGCTATTACCCTCGAAAACTAAAACTTTTGACATAGGAAAAGAGCCTTTAATCACATTCTTTACCATGTGCAATCATAAAATAGTCTAATATCTTCATTTTTTCAACATACGTAGCTATTACCCTCGAAAACTAAAACTTTTGAAATAGGAAAAGAGCCTTTAATCACATTCTTTACCATTTGCAATCATAAAATAGTCTAATATCTTCATTTTTTCAACATACATAGCTATTACCCTCGAAAACTAAAACTTTTGACATAGGAAAAGAGCCTTTAATCACATTCGTTACCATTTGCAATTATAAAATAGTCTAATATCTTCATTTTTTCAACATACGTAGCTATTACCCTCGAAAACTAAAACTTTTGAAATAGGAAAAGAGCCTTTAATCACATTCTTTACCATGTGCAATCATAAAATAGTCTAATATCTTCATTTTTTCAACATACGTAGCTATTACCCTCGAAAACTAAAACTTTTGACATAGGAAAAGAGCCTTTAATCACATTCGTTACCATTTGCAATTATAAAATAGTCTAATATCTTCATTTTTTCAACATACGTAGCTATTACCCTCGAAAACTAAAACTTTTGACATAGGAAAAGAGCCTTTAATCACATTCTTTACCATGTGCAATCATAAAATAGTCTAATATCTTCATTTTTTCCAACATACGTAGCTATTACCCTCGAAAACTAAAACTTTTGAAATAGGAAAAGAGCCTTTAATCACATTCTTTACCATGTGCAATCATAAAATAGTCTAATATCTTCATTTTTTCAACATACGTAGCTATTACCCTCGAAAACTAAAACTTTTGACATAGGAAAAGAGCCTTTAATCACATTCTTTACCATTTGCAATCATAAAATAGTCTAATATCTTCATTTTTTCAACATACGTAGCTATTACCCTCGAAAACTAAAACTTTTGAAATAGGAAAAGAGCCTTTAATCACATTCTTTACCATTTGCAATTCATAAAATAGTCTAATATCTTCATTTTTTCAACATACGTAGCTATTACCCTCGAAAACTAAAACTTTTGACATAGGAAAAGAGCCTTTAATCACATTCTTTACCATTTGCAATCATAAAATAGTCTAATATCTTCATTTTTTCAACATACGTAGCTATTACCCTCGAAAACTAAAACTTTTGACATAGGAAAAGAGCCTTTAATCACATTCTTTACCATTTGCAATCATAAAATAGTCTAATATCTTCATTTTTTCAACATACGTAGCTATTACCCTCGAAAACTAAAACTTTTGACATAGGAAAAGAGCCTTTAATCACATTCTTTACCATTTGCAATCATAAAATAGTCTAATATCTTCATTTTTTCAACATACGTAGCTATTACCCTCGAAAACTAAAACTTTTGACATAGGAAAAGAGCCTTTAATCACATTCTTTACCATGTGCAATCATAAAATAGTCTAATATCTTCATTTTTTCAACATACGTAGCTATTACCCTCGAAAACTAAAACTTTTGACATAGGAAAAGAGCCTTTAATCACATTCTTTACCATTTGCAATCATAAAATAGTCTAATATCTTCATTTTTTCAACATACGTAGCTATTACCCTCGAAAACTAAAACTTTTGAAATAGGAAAAGAGCCTTTAATCACATTCTTTACATTTGCAATCATAAAATAGTCTAATATCTTCATTTTTTCAACATACGTAGCTATTACCCTCGAAAACTAAAACTTTTGACATAGGAAAAGAGCCTTTAATCACATTCTTTACCATTGTGCAATATAAAATAGTCTAATATCTTCATTTTTTCAACATACGTAGCTATTACCCTCGAAAACTAAAACTTTTGACATAGGAAAAGAGCCTTTAATCACATTCTTTACCATTTGCAATCATAAAATAGTCTAATATCTTCATTTTTTCAACATACGTAGCTATTACCCTCGAAAACTAAAACTTTTGACATAGGAAAAGAGCCTTTAATCACATTCTTTACCATTTGCAATCATAAAAAAGTCTAATATCTTCATTTTTCCAACATACGTAGCTATTACCCTCGAAAACTAAAACTTTTGACATAGGAAAAGAGCCTTTAATCACATTCTTTACCATGTGCAATCATAAAATAGTCTAATATCTTCATTTTTCAACATACGTAGCTATTACCCTCGAAAACTAAAACTTTTGACATAGGAAAAGAGCCTTTAATCACATTCTTTACCATGTGCAATCATAAAATAGTCTAATATCTTCATTTTTTCAACATACGTAGCTATTACCCTCGAAAACTAAAACTTTTGACATAGGAAAAGAGCCTTTAATCACATTCTTACCATTTGCAATCATAAAATAGTCTAATATCTTCATTTTTTCAACATACGTAGCTATTACCCTCGAAAACTAAAACTTTTGAAATAGGAAAAGAGCCTTTAATCACATTCTTTACCATGTGCAATCATAAAATAGTCTAATATCTTCATTTTTTCAACATACATAGCTATTACCCTCGAAAACTAAAACTTTTGAAATAGGAAAAGAGCCTTTAATCACATTCTTTACCATTTGCAATCATAAAATAGTCTAATATCTTCATTTTTTCAACATACGTAGCTATTACCCTCGAAAACTAAAACTTTTGAAATAGGAAAAGAGCCTTTAATCACATTCTTTACCATGTGCAATCATAAAATAGTCTAATATCTTCATTTTTTCAACATACGTAGCTATTACCCTCGAAAACTAAAACTTTTGACATAGGAAAAGAGCCTTTAATCACATTCTTTACCATGTGCAATCATAAAATAGTCTAATATCTTCATTTTTTCAACATACGTAGCTATTACCCTCGAAAACTAAAACTTTTGACATAGGAAAAGAGCCTTTAATCACATTCTTTACCATTTGCAATCATAAAATAGTCTAATATCTTCATTTTTTCAACATACGTAGCTATTACCCTCGAAAACTAAAACTTTTGAAATAGGAAAAGAGCCTTTAATCACATTCTTTACCATTTGCAATCATAAAATAGTCTAATATCTTCATTTTTTCAACATACGTAGCTATTACCCTCGAAAACTAAAACTTTTGACATAGGAAAAGAGCCTTTAATCACATTCTTTACCATTTGCAATCATAAAATAGTCTAATATCTTCATTTTTTCAACATACGTAGCTATTACCCTCGAAAACTAAAACTTTTGAAATAGGAAAAGAGCCTTTAATCACATTCTTTACCATGTGCAATCATAAAATAGTCTAATATCTTCATTTTTTCAACATACGTAGCTATTACCCTCGAAAACTAAAACTTTTGACATAGGAAAAGAGCCTTTAATCACATTCTTTACCATTTGCAATCATAAAATAGTCTAATATCTTCATTTTTTCAACATACGTAGCTATTACCCTCGAAAACTAAAACTTTTGACATAGGAAAAGAGCCTTTAATCACATTCTTTACCATTTGCAATCATAAAATAGTCTAATATCTTCATTTTTTCAACATACGTAGCTATTACCCTCGAAAACTAAAACTTTTGATAGGAAAAGAGCCTTTAATCACATTCTTTACCATGTGCAATCATAAAATAGTCTAATATCTTCATTTTTTCAACATACGTAGCTATTACCCTCGAAAACTAAAACTTTTGACATAGGAAAAGAGCCTTTAATCACATTCTTTACCATTGCAATCATAAAATAGTCTAATATCTTCATTTTTTCAACATACGTAGCTATTACCCTCGAAAACTAAAACTTTTGACATAGGAAAAGAGCCTTTAATCACATTCTTTACCATTTGCAATCATAAAATAGTCTAATATCTTCATTTTTTCAACATACGTAGCTATTACCCTCGAAAACTAAAACTTTTGACATAGGAAAAGAGCCTTTAATCACATTCTTTACCATTTGCAATCATAAAATAGTCTAATATCTTCATTTTTTCAACATACGTAGCTATTACCCTCGAAAACTAAAACTTTTGACATAGGAAAAGAGCCTTTAATCACATTCTTTACCATTTGCAATCATAAAATAGTCTAATATCTTCATTTTTTCAACATACGTAGCTATTACCCTCGAAAACTAAAACTTTTGACATAGGAAAAGAGCCTTTAATCACATTCTTTACCATTTGCAATCATAAAATAGTCTAATATCTTCATTTTTTCAACATACGTAGCTATTACCCTCGAAAACTAAAACTTTTGAAATAGGAAAAGAGCCTTTAATCACATTCTTTACCATGTGCAATCATAAAATAGTCTAATATCTTCATTTTTCAACATACGTAGCTATTACCCTCGAAAACTAAAACTTTTGACATAGGAAAAGAGCCTTTAATCACATTCTTTACCATTTGCAATCATAAAATAGTCTAATATCTTCATTTTTTCAACATACGTAGCTATTACCCTCGAAAACTAAAACTTTTGACATAGGAAAAGAGCCTTTAATCACATTCTTTACCATGTGCAATCATAAAATAGTCTAATATCTTCATTTTTTCAACATACGTAGCTATTACCCTCGAAAACTAAAACTTTTGACTAGGAAAAGAGCCTTTAATCACATTCTTTACCATGTGCAATCATAAAATAGTCTAATATCTTCATTTTTTCAACATACGTAGCTATTACCCTCGAAAACTAAAACTTTTGACATAGGAAAAGAGCCTTTAATCACATTCTTTACCATGTGCAATCATAAAATAGTCTAATATCTTCATTTTTTCAACATACGTAGCTATTACCCTCGAAAACTAAAACTTTTGACATAGGAAAAGAGCCTTTAATCACATTCTTTACCATGTGCAATCATAAAATAGTCTAATATCTTCATTTTTCAACATACGTAGCTATTACCCTCGAAAACTAAAACTTTTGACATAGGAAAAGAGCCTTTAATCACATTCTTTACCATGTGCAATCATAAAATAGTCTAATATCTTCATTTTTTCAACATACGTAGCTATTACCCTCGAAAACTAAAACTTTTGAATAGGAAAAGAGCCTTTAATCACATTCTTTACCATTTGCAATCATAAAATAGTCTAATATCTTCATTTTTTCAACATACGTAGCTATTACCCTCGAAAACTAAAACTTTTGAATAGGAAAAGAGCCTTTAATCACATTCTTTACCATGTGCAATCATAAAATAGTCTAATATCTTCATTTTTCCAACATACGTAGCTATTACCCTCGAAAACTAAAACTTTTGACATAGGAAAAGAGCCTTTAATCACATTCTTTACCATTTGCAATCATAAAATAGTCTAATATCTTCATTTTTTCAACATACGTAGCTATTACCCTCGAAAACTAAAACTTTTGAAATAGGAAAAGAGCCTTTAATCACATTCTTTACCATTGCAATCATAAAATAGTCTAATATCTTCATTTTTTCAACATACGTAGCTATTACCCTCGAAAACTAAAACTTTTGACATAGGAAAAGAGCCTTTAATCACATTCTTTACCATTTGCAATCATAAAATAGTCTAATATCTTCATTTTTTCAACATACGTAGCTATTACCCTCGAAAACTAAAACTTTTGAAATAGGAAAAGAGCCTTTAATCACATTCTTTACCATTTGCAATCATAAAATAGTCTAATATCTTCATTTTTTCAACATACGTAGCTATTACCCTCGAAAACTAAAACTTTTGAAATAGGAAAAGAGCCTTTAATCACATTCTTTACCATGTGCAATCATAAAATAGTCTAATATCTTCATTTTTTCAACATACGTAGCTATTACCCTCGAAAACTAAAACTTTTGACATAGGAAAAGAGCCTTTAATCACATTCTTTACCATTGCAATCATAAAATAGTCTAATATCTTTTTTTTCAACATACGTAGCTATTACCCTCGAAAACTAAAACTTTTGAAATAGGAAAAGAGCCTTTAATCACATTCTTTACCATTTGCAATCATAAAATAGTCTAATATCTTCATTTTTTCAACATACGTAGCTATTACCCTCGAAAACTAAAACTTTTGACATAGGAAAAGAGCCTTTAATCACATTCTTTACCATTTGCAATCATAAAATAGTCTAATATCTTCATTTTTTCAACATACGTAGCTATTACCCTCGAAAACTAAAACTTTTGACATAGGAAAAGAGCCTTTAATCACATTCTTTACCATTTGCAATCATAAAATAGTCTAATATCTTCATTTTTTCAACATACGTAGCTATTACCCTCGAAAACTAAAACTTTTGAATAGGAAAAGAGCCTTTAATCACATTCTTTACCATTTGCAATCATAAAATAGTCTAATATCTTCATTTTTTCAACATACGTAGCTATTACCCTCGAAAACTAAAACTTTTGAAATAGGAAAAGAGCCTTTAATCACATTCTTTACCATGTGCAATCATAAAATAGTCTAATATCTTCATTTTTTCAACATACGTAGCTATTACCCTCGAAAACTAAAACTTTTGACATAGGAAAAGAGCCTTTAATCACATTCTTTACCATTTGCAATCATAAAATAGTCTAATATCTTCATTTTTTCAACATACGTAGCTATTACCCTCGAAAACTAAAACTTTTGACATAGGAAAAGAGCCTTTAATCACATTCTTTACCATTTGCAATCATAAAATAGTCTAATATCTTCATTTTTTCAACATACGTAGCTATTACCCTCGAAAACTAAAACTTTTGACATAGGAAAAGAGCCTTTAATCACATTCTTTACCATGTGCAATCATAAAATAGTCTAATATCTTCATTTTTTCAACATACGTAGCTATTACCCTCGAAAACTAAAACTTTTGAAATAGGAAAAGAGCCTTTAATCACATTCTTTACCATTTGCAATCATAAAATAGTCTAATATCTTCATTTTTTCAACATACGTAGCTATTACCCTCGAAAACTAAAACTTTTGACATAGGAAAAGAGCCTTTAATCACATTCTTTACCATGTGCAATCATAAAATAGTCTAATATCTTCATTTTTTCAACATACGTAGCTATTACCCTCGAAAACTAAAACTTTTGACATAGGAAAAGAGCCTTTAATCACATTCTTTACCATGTGCAATCATAAAATAGTCTAATATCTTCATTTTTTCAACATACGTAGCTATTACCCTCGAAAACTAAAACTTTTGACATAGGAAAAGAGCCTTTAATCACATTCTTTACCATTTGCAATCATAAAATAGTCTAATATCTTCATTTTTTCAACATACGTAGCTATTACCCTCGAAAACTAAAACTTTTGAAATAGGAAAAGAGCCTTTAATCACATTCTTTACCATGTGCAATCATAAAATAGTCTAATATCTTCATTTTTCCAACATACGTAGCTATTACCCTCGAAAACTAAAACTTTTGAAATAGGAAAAGAGCCTTTAATCACATTCTTTACCATTTGCAATCATAAAATAGTCTAATATCTTCATTTTTTCAACATACGTAGCTATTACCCTCGAAAACTAAAACTTTTGACATAGGAAAAGAGCCTTTAATCACATTCTTTACCATGTGCAATCATAAAATAGTCTAATATCTTCATTTTTCCAACATACGTAGCTATTACCCTCGAAAACTAAAACTTTTGACATAGGAAAAGAGCCTTTAATCACATTCTTTACCATGTGCAATCATAAAATAGTCTAATATCTTCATTTTTTCAACATACGTAGCTATTACCCTCGAAAACTAAAACTTTTGACATAGGAAAAGAGCCTTTAATCACATTCTTTACCATTTGCAATCATAAAATAGTCTAATATCTTCATTTTTTCAACATACGTAGCTATTACCCTCGAAAACTAAAACTTTTGAAATAGGAAAAGAGCCTTTAATCACATTCTTTACCATGTGCAATCATAAAATAGTCTAATATCTTCATTTTTCAACATACGTAGCTATTACCCTCGAAAACTAAAACTTTTGACATAGGAAAAGAGCCTTTAATCACATTCTTTACCATTTGCAATCATAAAATAGTCTAATATCTTCATTTTTTCAACATACGTAGCTATTACCCTCGAAAACTAAAACTTTTGAAATAGGAAAAGAGCCTTTAATCACATTCTTTACCATTTGCAATCATAAAATAGTCTAATATCTTCATTTTTTCAACATACGTAGCTATTACCCTCGAAAACTAAAACTTTTGACATAGGAAAAGAGCCTTTAATCACATTCTTTACCATTTGCAATATAAAATAGTCTAATATCTTCATTTTTTCAACATACGTAGCTATTACCCTCGAAAACTAAAACTTTTGACATAGGAAAAGAGCCTTTAATCACATTCTTTACCATTTGCAATCATAAAATAGTCTAATATCTTCATTTTTTCAACATACGTAGCTATTACCCTCGAAAACTAAAACTTTTGAAATAGGAAAAGAGCCTTTAAGCACTTTCTTTACCATGTGCAATCATAAAATAGTCTAATATCTTCATTTTTCCAACATACGTAGCTATTACCCTCGAAAACTAAAACTTTTGACATAGGAAAAGAGCCTTTAATCACATTCTTTACCATTTGCAATCATAAAATAGTCTAATATCTTCATTTTTTCAACATACGTAGCTATTACCCTCGAAAACTAAAACTTTTGAAATAGGAAAAGAGCCTTTAATCACATTCTTTACCATTTGCAATCATAAAATAGTCTAATATCTTCATTTTTTCAACATACGTAGCTATTACCCTCGAAAACTAAAACTTTTGACATAGGAAAAGAGCCTTTAATCACATTCTTTACCATTTGCAATCATAAAATAGTCTAATATCTTCATTTTTTCAACATACGTAGCTATTACCCTCGAAAACTAAAACTTTTGAAATAGGAAAAGAGCCTTTAATCACATTCTTTACCATTTGCAATCATAAAATAGTCTAATATCTTCATTTTTTCAACATACGTAGCTATTACCCTTCGAAAACTAAAACTTTTGAAATAGGAAAAGAGCCTTTAATCACATTCTTTACCATTGCAATCATAAAATAGTCTAATATCTTCATTTTTCAACATACGTAGCTATTACCCTCGAAAACTAAAACTTTTGACATAGGAAAAGAGCCTTTAATCACATTCTTTACCATTTGCAATCATAAAATAGTCTAATATCTTCATTTTTTCAACATACGTAGCTATTACCCTCGAAAACTAAAACTTTTGACATAGGAAAAGAGCCTTTAATCACATTCGTTACCATTTGCAATTATAAAATAGTCTAATATCTTCATTTTTTCAACATACGTAGCTATTACCCTCGAAAACTAAAACTTTTGAAATAGGAAAAGAGCCTTTAATCACATTCTTTACCATTTGCAATCATAAAATAGTCTAATATCTTCATTTTTTCAACATACGTAGCTATTACCCTCGAAAACTAAAACTTTTGAAATAGGAAAAGAGCCTTTAATCACATTCTTTACCATGTGCAATCATAAAATAGTCTAATATCTTCATTTTTCCAACATACGTAGCTATTACCCTCGAAAACTAAAACTTTTGAAATAGGAAAAGAGCCTTTAATCACATTCTTTACCATTTGCAATCATAAAATAGTCTAATATCTTCATTTTTTCAACATACGTAGCTATTACCCTCGAAAACTAAAACTTTTGAAATAGGAAAAGAGCCTTTAATCACATTCTTTACCATTTGCAATCATAAAATAGTCTAATATCTTCATTTTTTCAACATACGTAGCTATTACCCTCGAAAACTAAAACTTTTGAAATAGGAAAAGAGCCTTTAATCACATTCTTTACCATGTGCAATCATAAAATAGTCTAATATCTTCATTTTTTCAACATACGTAGCTATTACCCTCGAAAACTAAACTTTTGAAATAGGAAAAGAGCCTTTAATCACATTCTTTACCATTTGCAATCATAAAATAGTCTAATATCTTCATTTTTTCAACATACGTAGCTATTACCCTCGAAAACTAAAACTTTTGACATAGGAAAAGAGCCTTTAATCACATTCTTTACCATTTGCAATCATAAAATAGTCTAATATCTTCATTTTTTCAACATACGTAGCTATTACCCTCGAAAACTAAAACTTTTGAAATAGGAAAAGAGCCTTTAATCACATTCTTTACCATTTGCAATCATAAAATAGTCTAATATCTTCATTTTTTCAACATACGTAGCTATTACCCTCGAAAACTAAAACTTTTGAAATAGGAAAAGAGCCTTTAAGCACTTTCTTTACCATGTGCAATCATAAAATAGTCTAATATCTTCATTTTTCCAACATACGTAGCTATTACCCTCGAAAACTAAAACTTTTGACATAGGAAAAGAGCCTTTAATCACATTCTTTACCATTTGCAATCATAAAATAGTCTAATATCTTCATTTTTTCAACATACGTAGCTATTACCCTCGAAAACTAAAACTTTTGAAATAGGAAAAGAGCCTTTAATCACATTCTTTACCATGTGCAATCATAAAATAGTCTAATATCTTCATTTTTCCAACATACGTAGCTATTACCCTCGAAAACTAAAACTTTTGACATAGGAAAAGAGCCTTTAATCACATTCTTTACCATGTGCAATCATAAAATAGTCTAATATCTTCATTTTTTCAACATACGTAGCTATTACCCTCGAAAACTAAAACTTTTGACATAGGAAAAGAGCCTTTAATCACATTCTTTACCATTTGCAATCATAAAATAGTCTAATATCTTCATTTTTTCAACATACGTAGCTATTACCCTCGAAAACTAAAACTTTTGACATAGGAAAAGAGCCTTTAATCACATTCGTTACCATTTGCAATTATAAAATAATCAATATCTTCATTTTTTCAACATACGTAGCTATTACCCTCGAAAACTAAAACTTTTGACATAGGAAAAGAGCCTTTAATCACATTCTTTACCATGTGCAATCATAAAATAGTCTAATATCTTCATTTTTCCAACATACGTAGCTATTACCCTCGAAAACTAAAACTTTTGAAATAGGAAAAGAGCCTTTAATCACATTCTTTACCATTTGCAATCATAAAATAGTCTAATATCTTCATTTTTTCAACATACGTAGCTATTACCCTCGAAAACTAAAACTTTTGACATAGGAAAAGAGCCTTTAATCACATTCTTTACCATTTGCAATCATAAAATAGTCTAATATCTTCATTTTTTCAACATACGTAGCTATTACCCTCGAAAACTAAAACTTTTGAAATAGGAAAAGAGCCTTTAATCACATTCTTTACCATTTGCAATCATAAAATAGTCTAATATCTTCATTTTTTCAACATACGTAGCTATTACCCTCGAAAACTAAAACTTTTGACATAGGAAAAGAGCCTTTAATCACATTCTTTACCATTTGCAATCATAAAATAGTCTAATATCTTCATTTTTTCAACATACGTAGCTATTACCCTCGAAAACTAAAACTTTTGACATAGGAAAAGAGCCTTTAATCACATTCTTTACCATTGCAATCATAAAATAGTCTAATATCTTCATTTTTTCAACATACGTAGCTATTACCCTCGAAAACTAAAACTTTTGAAATAGGAAAAGAGCCTTTAATCACATTCTTTACCATTTGCAATCATAAAATAGTCTAATATCTTCATTTTTTCAACATACGTAGCTATTACCCTCGAAAACTAAAACTTTTGAAATAGGAAAAGAGCCTTTAATCACATTCTTTACCATGTGCAATCATAAAATAGTCTAATATCTTCATTTTTTCAACATACGTAGCTATTACCCTCGAAAACTAAAACTTTTGACATAGGAAAAGAGCCTTTAATCACATTCTTTACCATTTGCAATCATAAAATAGTCTAATATCTTCATTTTTTCAACATACGTAGCTATTACCCTCGAAAACTAAAACTTTTGAAATAGGAAAAGAGCCTTTAAGCACTTTCTTTACCATGTGCAATCATAAAATAGTCTAATATCTTCATTTTTCCAACATACGTAGCTATTACCCTCGAAAACTAAAACTTTTGACATAGGAAAAGAGCCTTTAATCACATTCTTTACCATGTGCAATCATAAAATAGTCTAATATCTTCATTTTTTCAACATACGTAGCTATTACCCTCGAAAACTAAAACTTTTGACATAGGAAAAGAGCCTTTAATCACATTCTTTACCATGTGCAATCATAAAATAGTCTAATATCTTCATTTTTCCAACATGCGTAGCTATTACCCTCGAAAACTAAAACTTTTGACATAGGAAAAGAGCCTTTAATCACATTCTTTACCATATGCAATCATAAAATAGTCTAATATCTTCATTTTTCAACATACATAGCTATTACCCTCGAAAACTAAAACTTTTGACATAGGAAAAGAGCCTTTAATCACATTCTTTACCATTTGCAATCATAAAATAGTCTAATATCTTCATTTTTTCAACATACGTAGCTATTACCCTCGAAAACTAAAACTTTTGACATAGGAAAAGAGCCTTTAATCACATTCTTTACCATGTGCAATCATAAAATAGTCTAATATCTTCATTTTTCCAACATACGTAGCTATTACCCTCGAAAACTAAACTTTTGAAATAGGAAAAGAGCCTTTAATCACATTCTTTACCATGTGCAATCATAAAATAGTCTAATATCTCCATTTTTCCAACATACGTAGCTATTACCCTCGAAAACTAAAACTTTTGACATAGGAAAAGAGCCTTTAATCACATTCTTTACCATGTGCAATCATAAAATAGTCTAATATCTTCATTTTTCCAACATACGTAGCTATTACCCTCGAAAACTAAAACTTTTGACATAGGAAAAGAGCCTTTAATCACATTCTTTACCATTTGCAATCATAAAATAGTCTAATATCTTCATTTTTTCAACATACGTAGCTATTACCCTCGAAAACTAAAACTTTTGCATA
>NW_027065845.1:0-20492 GCF_032884065.1 Artemia franciscana | reverse complement strand
CTATTAAAAGTTTTATTGATTCTTGCTAGTCTATCTACTATTGATTCTAGCTGGTCTAGAATCAATAGATTAGAATTCTAGAACCATATGCAAGACGTCACATACGAACTAGTGCTATTCTATTGATTCTATTAGAATCAAACAGAAAGTTTGATTCTATTAGAATCAAACAGAAAGTTTGATTCTAGATTCAAATAGATTTGAATCTATTTATTGAATAGTGAAAAAGTCTTTTCTAAAATGACGTCTTGCATATGACCCATAGAAATAGTAGATAGACTAGCTAGAATCAAAATATTTTGCACAAGGACTTGCATATGAGAATATGCGTATGACTCATAGAAATAGAATCAAACTTTCACTGCTGAATCTATTAAAAGTTTTATTGATTCTAGCTAGTCTATCTACTATTTCTATGAGTCATATGCAAGACGTCATTTTAGAAAAGACGCGCAGTGGCCGATATTATTGTCTATTTAATAGACAATAATATCTTGTATATCGGAATAGTAGATAGTTTGATTCTAGCTAGTCTATCTACTATTTCTATGAGTTTTATTTGTCTATTCTAGCTAGTCTATCTACTATTTCTATGAGTCATATGCAAGACGTCATTTTAGAAAAGACGCGCAGTGGCCGATATTATTGTCTATTTCTATTTCTACTCCGTTTAATAAATCTATCTACTCTTGTATGGAAGACCTTTCATTTCATTCATAACATAAATAGTAGATAGACTAGCTAGAATAGACAAATAAAACTCATAGAAATAGTAGATAGACTAGCTAGAATCAAAATATTTTGCACAAGGACTTGCATATGACTCATAGAAATAGTAGATAGACTAGCTAAAATCAAACTTTCACTGCTGAATCTATTAAATCTATTTGAATATCGGCCACCTAGAGGCCTAGAGGAAAATATTTTGCACAAGGCCGCAAGCCTTCACTAGAAACAGTGAAAGTTTGATTCTAGCTAGTCTATCTACTATTTCTATGAGTCTTTGTAGTAAAATATTGTAGTACTATTTCTATGAGTCATATGCAAGAATATAATATCGGTAGAAATAGACAATAATATCGGCCACTGCGCGTCTTTTCTAAAATGACGTCTTGCATATGACTCATAGAAATAGTAGATAGACTAGCTAGAATCAAACTTTCACTGCTGAATCTATTAAAAGTTTTAATAGATTCAAAACTTTTAATTCTTAAAGAGTCAAAACTTTTAATAGATTCAGCAGTGAAAGTTTGATAAGTTTCTAAGAATACTTAGAGTAGATAGATAGAATAGAATAGATAGAGATAATAAGTTTTCTATGAGTCATATGCAAGACGTCATTTTAGAATCTATTAAAACTTTTAATAGATACAGCAGTGAAAGTTTGATTCTAGCTAGTCTATCTACTATTTCTATGAGTCATATGCAAGACGTCATTTTAGAAATCTATTTGAATCTAGAATCAAACTTTCACTGCTGAATCTATTAAATCTATTTGAATATCGGCCACCTAGAGGCCTAGAGGAAAATTTCCAGAATCAAAGTTTCATAAAATTTTATTTCTATGAGTTTTATTAAACTTTCTTGTATTCTAATTGATTTTAAAAACTTACTATTGATTCTAGACCAGCTAGAATCAATAGTAGATAGACTAGCTAGAATCAATAAAAATTTTAATAGATTCAGCAGTGAAAGTTTGATTCTAGCTAGTCTATCTACTATTTCTATGAGTCATATGCAAGAATATAATATCGGTAGAAATAGACAATAATATCGGCCACTGCGCGTCTTTTCTAAAATGACGTCTTGCATATGACTCCGTTTAATAAATGACTTTTAAAGTCATTAGAAAAAAAATTAAAATTTTTTCAGCTATGAATCTAGTAAGCAAGAGTCATATGCAAGACGTCATTTTAGAAAAAACGCGCAGTGGCCGATATTATTGTCTATTTAATAGACAATAATATCTTATACAATAAAATCAATTAGAATACAAGAAAGTTTGATTCTAGCTAGTCTATCTACTATTTCTTATCAATTTCTACTATTTCTGTTCGTGGATTTGCTTACTAGGTCAGAGATCTACTCATCTAGATCTCTAGATGAGATCTAGTCTATCTACTATTTCTATGAGTCATATGCAAGACGTCATTTTAGAAAAGACGCGCAGTGGCCGATATTATTGTCTATTTCTACGATATTATTGTCTTGCATATGACTCATAGAAATAGTAGATAGACTAGCTAGAATCAACAAACAAGCATGCATACACACAACTCGTTTTTATATAGATAGATAGATAGATAGATACAATACAAATTAACTGTCAGGTTTACCGACCCTCGATTGTCAGGTTTACCGACCGTCGAACATGCAACGTATAATTGTCCATGGAAAAAGCAATCAGTATTAAGATCTATACCACATTTTTCTGATGATTGACATTGAGCTTTGTTAATGGTGATTGCAAATGCTAATCGAATCGGGAATTGCAATCTTTTAAATTGAAAAGGCAGATCCGTTGGAATCGTGGGAATGCGAGGAATAAGAACAGCCTCACCCTCAAAAGGCCCTGTCAAGATTGTGGCCTCTATTAGGTTTTCCATTGTTGTTTTTTATGGCAAGTCGCGTGCCATTGCAAAGCTTTGATGGGTTGATATTTCTTAAAAGTATAATTGGTACGCCTACTTTTAGTTGTAGCACGTGTGGTGGAAACCCTGAAAGATCCACGGAATTTAAAAATTCAGATGGATAATTAACCGCTTAATTTGGTTCCAAAACTGTGTCGACTGACTTGTAAAGGACTGCCTTGTCTCGAATCTTGGTCAAAACAATATTGTTGATTTCGTGGACGTCTATATTTTTGGGTGCAAGAATCGCTCTTTCACTTAGCCATTTATTATTTTTATAATTGTTTAGAATATTCGGAAATACTTTTTCAATCAATTCATTTTTGGACGTCACTAAATTACAGAAATCAGCAGGTAGTTGTATACGTCCTGAAATTGAGTCTACTGGGAGCTTTCCGTTTCCTATTGCCAGCAATTGATCTGAAAATGTTTGACCAGAGTCATCGTTTTGCAATCGGACACGCATATTTGTAGTTGATTTTAATGTTTTTACGTGTGCCCATAAATTAGAATTTTTCAGGCAAGCATTCATTTCGTCTGCAGGAGTTGATCTAGTTATTATAGGTAATGTTTGACTGAAATCTCCCGCAAGCAATATTAATGTGCTGCCAAAGGGTTTCGACTTCCCTCGCAAATCTTTCAAGCATTGATCCAGAGCCTCGAGCGATTTTTTGTGTGCCATTGTGCACTCATCCCAAATAATAAGTTTGCAATGCTGCAATACTTTACCCATCTCAGATGATTTGGAAATATTGCACGTGGGAGTTTCTGTAGAATGCAAATTCAGAGGCAATTTCAAAGCGGAATGAGCAGTTCTTCCATCAGGCAGCAATGTTGCGGCTATTCCGGACGACGCAATTGCCAACGCTATATCATTTTTTGATCGAATTGATGCCAGAATCAGTTTTATCACAAACGTTTTACCAGTACCTCCAGGCGCATCCAAAAAGAAAATTTCTCCAACGTTGTTATCGACACAATGCATTATCGTATCATAAATGTCTTTTTGTTCCGACGTTAACTTGGAAATTTTATTTTGTACATACGACAATAGATCACTCGTACTGTAACTTTGTTAACGATCCAATTCTACACATGTCGAAACAGCAGCGATACGGTTAGGTGAAGGCATTCCCAAATCCTGAAGCATCTTCCTCGGCTGTTGCCATTGTAAGTTCATCAGTCATTTTACAGTTAAACATTAATAGATTTCTACGTGAACGCATGTCTTAAATATCTTTAATGACGTCACCGTCATAACAAAAATGACGACAACTAACTTCATGACGTCAGTCAACACACAAACATGACGTCACCCGACAGACAGACCCACACAACCACAGACAACTTATTTATATATATATAATTCCATTTTTTGGTAGTTTCATTAAGGATTGCGTTTTTGGATATTTCAGAGGAAAATATTTCACCTCTACAAGTTTGACTCTTTCTCACATCTCTATTTTTAAAACAATAAAAATCTTTAGCCTAAAGAGCCTAAAGATTTGAGGAGGAAACAGCACTTTTCATATACGGTTTGTTTTAAGTTTTATTGTCGCTTCTTACTTTTAGTTGAAAAAAAAAAATTTTTAATTTAATTTCTGAATATTTTTAAATTTATGCAGGTTTTGATTCTGGCTTACCGTATATGAATAATTAAAACGAAATTTCTCTATTAGTTCTACTTTTTTAAACTAATAACCTAAGTTTATAATTAACCCTTATAATAACCTAAGTTTGATTTAGTTCCAGTTGTTTAAGAATGACTTCTGAATCGCAAAGGTCTTTTAATTAGAATAATAACCTCTTTTAAATTAAAAAAAAAAAATTAGCGTAAAAGTGAGCTGCTGAAGAGAGGCGACCACTCTCATATAAATATTATTTTCTGTTGGTTCTAAGCTTTAATGCCGCTTCTAACCTTTAGTTCAAAGAACCTATTTTTATTGTATTGTAATCGTTTTCTAAATAGTGTCGGGAAATCCAGCCTCCCATCCATGGAAAAATACCTGTCCTCACCACAAATTTCTCCTTGAAAAGATTCTCCTTTTAAGTTAAATATGTTATATTTGCGGAACAAATTTTGTAAGGCATAGTCACAGAACGGCCCAGATCAATTTATGTCTACTTTCAAAGTAAAAGGGCAAAATTTATCATAGAGCAGGGTCCCTTCTACCATTCTCAGGCAAGAATCATAAATTTTTTACAATTGTACTTCATCAGTGATTGAAATTCTGAATTGAATGCACGTTGCGAAATTTCTCCCAACGTTGAAAGGACAATCGTTTCCCTATGCTAAAATTGAATCAGAACGTTTGCTATATATCCGCCTGAATCAGACCAAGCTCCGCTCTGAGCAATACATTCATTTGCGAGATGCAGTTATAAGTGACGGTAATAGCACAAACGTTGGAAGATTAACAGTTTTACCTTCGTCATATGCTGGCAGTCCCCGTCATAGAATAGCCGCAACATTGCTGCCTGGTGGAAGAACTGCTCATTCCGCTTTGAAATTGCCTCTGAATTTGCATTCTACAGAAACTCCCACGTGCAATATTTCCAAATCAGCTGGGATGGGTAAAGTATTGCAGCAATGCAAACTTATTATTTGGGATGAGTACACAATGGCACACAAAAAATCACTCGAGGCTCTGGATCAATGCTTGAAAGATTTGCGAGGGAAGTCGAAACCCTTTGGCAGCACATTAATATTGCTTGCGGGAGATTTCAGGCAAACATTACCTATAATACCTAGATCAACATTTGCGAGATGCAGTTATAAATGACGGTAATACCACAAACGTTGGAGCCTTTTGAGGGTGAGGCTGTTCTTATTCCTCGCATTCCCAAGATTCCAACGGATCTGCCTTTTCAATTTAAAAGATTGCAATTCCCAATTCGATTAGCATTTGCGATCACCATTAACAAAGCTCAAGGTCAATCATTAGAAAAATGTGGTATATATCTTAATACTGATTGTTTTTCCCATGGACAATTGTACGTTGCATGTTCGAGGGTCGGTAAACCTGACAATCTATTTATATGCAGCGACAATTGGACAGCGAAGAATGTTGTATATTCGCAAGTTTTACGCAGTTAATTTGTTTTGTATCTATCTATCTATCTATCTATATAAAAACGAGTTGTGTGTATGCATGTTTGTTTGTTTGTAAAAAGAGCGTTTGCATATGACGTCATTATTAGTACATAGGCTTTGTATATGCACAGACAATGGGAAAGCCAAGAATGTTGTATATTCGCAAGTTTTAAGTAGTTTGAAACACATATATAAATCTATCTATATTCATAGGTGGCACACAGGGGCACAACTACAATGGCGCGTAACTAATATGGCGTGTAACGACTTACGTGCGCGGGGGGCTTGGGGGGGCGCGAAGCGCCCCCATCAACTAGGTGTTGGGGTGGTGCGAAGCGCCACCCCAACAGCTAGTATATATATATATATATATATATATATATATATATATATATATATATATATATATATATATATATATATATATTATGTTGTCTGTGTGTGTGTGTGTCTGTCGAGTAACGTCATGTTTGTGTGTCGACTGACGTCATGTTTTCGACTGTCGAAATTACAGACCGGGACATCGGGACACAAATGACGACCGGGACACCGCCAAATAGGGCATACAAATGGCGACTGGGACACTCAAACAGAAAGCGACACAAGGTTCGATTAGCAATCACCATCAACAAATCCCCAGGACACAAATGACGACCGGGACACAGGGAGTATAAATGACGACCAGGACATAAGTAAAAAAACAAAACAAAAAAAAACTAAAAAAAGGTAAAAACTACAAAAAAAACTAAAAAGAAAAAAAACTGAAAACTAATAAAAAAACTAAAAGCTAAAAAACTAAAAAAAAAGAAAAAAAAAAGAAAAAAAGTTTTCACATTAAATACAACTACAATATTTCGTTATTTTTGTAATTAACGTAAAATTAAACCAAGCCACCTTTAGATACTAGATATTTCGGGGTCGTGAGAAACCAGTAAGGTCCATACCTCGAAGTCTATATCCACCCCGTTCATGTTACCATCCTCAACTGGTCTTATAACCCCAGCATGCAAAAGCTTAGTGTAGAAATTAATAATGGGCTGTCGAACTTTCAGTTGCACAAAAGAATGTCTTTGACAATTTACTTCATCCAATTCACTCAAAAGCCAATTGACAAGCATTTGACCTAAAATGATGATTAATATGAAACAAATTTTTACAATTCACACTATATCAGATATAGACCTCAGAGCGTTATCATCAAGATCATAAGCGAACATAGTTAATTGCCAAATTGCAAATATGTTCTATATTTCCTATTTCACAAGCTTTTCTCAGGTCAATCTTTTTCTTTATGTTTAGGTTTGTTTTTTCTCAATAATCTATCACTTCCAAATTAGATTTTTTTTTCTTAAAACCTTTAAAAGCAGACTGGATATGAATAGACACTCTACATCAGCAAATGGATCAGAAATGGAGCTATTGAAAAAAAGCAAATAGCTACACATTAAATATAATTTTCAGAATGAAAAAAAGAAGTTATTGAAAAAGAAAACTGGGCTTGGTACTTTTCATAATAAGATTTGTAATATAACTAGATAGGTTAAATCGATAAAAGATTGATGACTGAAGTCGGTAAGGAGTAACGGGGGCGGGCTACATCCTCTAAGAATTGTTTAATGGTTTTACTTTTTACTAGTAATATCGAACAGATACTCAATTAGTTCACCAAATTCTCTTGTTTGCAATTGAAATACATAATAAGTACGAAAAGCTTCCTATTCTATAGAGGTTTCAAGCTTTTATCCGCAAAAATGTAAAATTTTTAATTTTTTACCAGAAGAAAGATCACGGATGTATTTTTCCTCGGGGATGACTGTACCGGACCAATAGTCCTAAAACATCAGGAGAGGGTTCACTTGAACGGAAACTAAAGTTTATAGTGTTCTTTTTTATGTGACCAAAATAATTGGAGGGCAACCAGCCCCACTCAAACGTCCCTTTTCTTTCAAAAACCGTGAGATCAAAATTTTGAGATATCCACTTGTTCAGCATAGCTAAAAGGTTACAAAACTGCATGCATATATAAGCGGTATCACCCTATACTCTTTTTCTACGGTTTTCAGTTTTAATAAGCCTGATGGAAGAACTGCTCATTCCGCTTTGAAATTGCCTCTGAATTTGCATTCTACGACGCAATTGCCAACGCAATATCATTTTTTGATCGAATTGATGCCAGAATCAGTTTTATCACAAACGTTTTACCAGTACCTCCTGGCACATCCAAAAAGAAAATTTCTCCAACGTTGTTATCGACACAATGCATTATCGTATCATAAATGTCTTTTTGTTCCGATGTTAACTTGGAAATGTTATTTTGTACATACGACAATAGATCACTCGTACTGTAACTTTGTTCACGATCCAATTCTACACATGTCGAAACAGCAGCGATACGGTTAGGTGAAGGCATTCCCAAATCCTGAAGCATCTTCCTCGGCTGTTGCCATTGTAAGTTCATCAGTCATTTTACAGTTAAACATTAATAGATTTCTACGTGAACGCATGTCTTAAATATCTTTAATGACGTCACCGTCATAACAAAAATGACGACAACTAACTTCATGACGTCAGTCAACACACAAACATGACCTCACCCGACAGACACACCCACACAACCACAGACAACTTATTTATATATAAGGATTTCATTAAGGATTTCATTAAGGTTTCATTAAGGATTGCGTTTTTGGATATTTCAGAGGAAAAAATTTCACCTCTACAAGTTTGACTCTTTCTCACATCTCTATTTTTAAAACAATAAAAAACTTTAGCCTAAAGAGCCTAAAGATTTGAGGAGGAAACAGCACTTTTCATATACGGTTTGTTTTAAGTTTTATTGCCGCTTCTTACTTTTAGTTAAAAAAATAATTTTTTAAATTTAATTTCTGAATATTTTTAAATTTATGCATGTTTTGATTCTGGCTTACCGTATATGAATAATTAAAACGAAATTTCTCTATTAGTTCTACTTTTTTAAACTAATAACCTAAGTTTATAATTAACCCTTATAATAACCTAAGTTTGATTTAGTTCCAGTTGCTTAAGAATGACTTCTGAATCGCAAAGGTCTTTTAATTAGAATAAAAACCTCTTTTAAATTTAAAAAAAAAAAATTAGCGTAAAAGTGAGCTGCTGAAGAGAGGCGACCACTCTCATATAAATATTATTTTCTGTTGGTTCTAAGCTTTAATGCCGCTTCTCACTTTTAGTTCAAAGAACCTATTTCTATTGTATTGTAATCGTTTTCTAAATAGTGTCGGGAAATCCAGCCCCCCATCCATGGAAAAATCCCTGTCCTCACCACAAATTTCTCCTTGAAAAGATTCTCCTTGTAAGTAAAATATGTTATATTTGCGGAACAAATTTTGTAAGGCATAGTCACAGAACGGCCAAAGAAGACGAAACTTTTCTTATGAAGATGAAAGTCACAAGTTAAGTGATTTTCAAACGACTGAAATGAATGAAACAAAATATTTTGAAAAGATATGTGTAATAATTTATGTTCGTTTTAAGTTTTAATATTATTTCTTACTTTCAGTTGTAAAAATAACCTTGTGTTTTTTTTTAATTTAAGAACAACCACAAGCCAAAGACATTTCACATGTCTACCAAACGAGTGGCAGATTCGTACGAACTCTGGGAGCGTGTTCCAGATCCAGTTGCAAGCTGTCAGAGGGTTGAAGTCAGACCTCACTGATGCAGTGTGAAGAACAAGTAACTTGTTGGAATTGCGGAGATGATAAGTCGATTGATCAGAGACAAAAGATAAATCAAACAGTTCGTGGTAACGAACTGTAGTAAGGAGCGAACCGGCTCAATATAGAGAATACTGTCAATATAGAGAGCAGAATACTGTTGTTTCCGAGATGTAACTTTTTACAACACTTCTTGTATAAATTATTCCCTATAACCATTACTATATGTAAACAATGGTCAAAGTTTGTAACTTGCTGCCCCTCCCCGGGAGCTCTGGGGGAATGAATCGTCCCCAAAGACATAGTTATTAGGTTTTTTAACTATGCTGAACAAAATGGTTATTTCAAACTTTTGATCTGGCGACTTTGGAAAAATATTAGTTTGGGAGGGGGCCTAGGTGCCCTCCAATTTTCTTGGTCACTTAAAAAAGCGCACTAGAAAAACTACCGCCAATAAATCAAAACCAAAAACAAACAGAAATTACAATAAATAGCCGAGTCGAACTCAAAACTTGCAAAAACTAACATGGATAGGGCTCTCAACCCCTATGCCTTCTCAAGGCCAGAACATAATTTGCACTCTAGTGAAAAAATGCAAAAGAATATATGTTGTCAGTTTAATATACATATGCTCATATTTGTTGTTTAAAATTTTAATAATTTTCTATTTATTTAAGTTTTCAAAGTAAAAAAATATAATTTTTAGTAAATTGTCAGTAATGAACGGAAATATATTGGGAGAAAAATATTTCCTTTAGATCTTTTTATTTTAAGAAATGATGAGACTGATGCCTATCAAAATTTGTCAAGGGCAGGACAAAATTTGGTGAGGGCGAGAATTTGGTGAACAAATTGAGTATCGGTTCGATATTACTAGTAAAAAGTAAAACCATTAAACAATGCTTAGAGGATGTAGCCCGCCCCCGTTACTCCCTACCTACTTCAGTCATCAATCTTTTATCGATTTAACCTATCTAGTTATATTACAAATCTTATTATGAAAAGTACCAAGCCCAGTTTTCTTTTTCAATAACTTCTTTTTTTCATTCTGAAAATTATATTTAATGTGTAGCTATTTGCTTTTTTTCAATAGCTCCATTTCTGATCCATTTGCTGATGTAGAGTGTCTATTCATATCCAGTCTGCTTTTAAAGTTTTTAAGAAAAAAAAAATCTAATTTGGAAGTGATAGATTATTGAGTAAAAACAAACCTAAACATAAAGAAAAAGATTGACCTGAGAAGAGCTTGTGAAATAGGAAATATAGAACATATTTGCAATTTGGCAATTAACTATGTTCGCTTATGATCTTGATGATAACGCTCTGAGGTCTATATCTGATATAGTGCGAATTGTAAAAAAATTTTTCATATTAATCATCATTTTAGGTCAAATGCTTGTCAATTGGCTTTTGAGTGAATTGGATGAAGTAAATTGTCAAAGACATTCTCTTGTGCAACTGGAAGTTCGACAGCCCATTATTAATTTCTACACTAAGCTTTTGCATGCTGGGGTTATAAGACCTGTTGAGGATGGTGACATGAACGGGTTGGATATGGATTTCGAGGTATGGAGCTTACTGGTTTCTCACGACCCCGAAATATCTAGTATCTAAAGGTGGCTTGGTTTAATTTTACGTTAATTACCAAAATAATGAAATATTGTAGTTGTATTTAATGTGAAAACTTTTTTTCTTTTTTTCTTTTTTTTAGTTTTTTAGCTTTTAGTTTTTTTATTAGTTTTTAGTTTTTTTTTTCTTTTTAGTTTTTTTGTAGTTTTTACTTTTTTTTTAGTTTTTTTTTTGTTTTGTTTTTTTACTTATGTCCTGGTCGTCATTTATACTCCCTGTGTCCCGGTCGTCATTTGTGTCCCGGGGATTTGTTGATGGTGATTGCTAATCGAACCTTGTGTCGCTTTCTCTTTGAGTGTCCCGGTCGCCATTTATATTCCCTATTTGGCGGTGTCCCGGTCGTCATTTGTGTCCCGATGTCCCGGTCTGTAATTTCGTCAGTCGAAAACATGACGTCAGTCGACACACAAACATGACGTTACTCGACAGACACACACACACACAGACAACATAATATATATATATATATATATATATATATATATATATATATATATATATATATATATATATATATATATATATATATATATATATATATATATATATATATATATATATATACTAGCTGTTAGGGTGGCGCTTCGCGCCACCCCAACACCTAGTTGATGGGGGCGCTTCGCGCCCCCCAAGCCCCCCGCGCACGTAAGTCGTTATGTGCCATATTAGTTACGCGCCATTGTAGTTGTGCCCCTGTGTGCCACCTATGAATATAGATAGATTTATATATGTGTTTCAAACTACTTAAAACTTGCGAATATACAACATTCTTGGCTTTCCCATTGTCTGTGCATATACAAAGCCTTATGTACTAATAATGACGTCATATGCAAACGCTCTTTTTACAAACAAACAAACATGCATACACACAACTCGTTTTTATATAGATAGATAGATAGATAGATACAATACAAATTAACTGCGTAAAACTTGCGAATATACAACATTCTTCGCTGTCCAATTGTCGCTGCATATAAATAGATTGTCAGGTTTACCGACTCTCGAACGTGCAACGTACAATTGTCCATGGGAAAAACAATCAGTATTAAGATCTATACCACATTTTTCTAATGATTGACCTTGAGCTTTGTTAATGGTGATTGCAAATGCTAATCGAATTGGGAATTGCAATCTTTTAAATTGAAAAGGCAGATCCGTTGGAATCTTGGGAATGCGAGGAATAAGAACAGCCTCACCCTCAAAAGGCTCCAACGTTTGTGGTATTACCGTCATTTATAACTGCATCTCGCAAATGTTGATCTAGGTATTATAGGTAATGTTTGCCTATAGATACAATACAAATTAACTGCGTAAAACTTGCGAATATACAACATTCTTCGCTGTCCAATTGTCGCTGCATATAAATAGATTGTCAGGTTTACCGACCCTCGAACGTGCAACGTACAATTGTCCATGGGAAAAACAATCAGTATTAAGATCTATACCACATTTTTCTAATGATTGACCTTGAGCTTTGTTAATGGTGATTGCAAATGCTAATCGAATTGGGAATTGCAATCTTTTAAATTGAAAAGGCAGATCCGTTGGAATCTTGGGAATGCGAGGAATAAGAACAGCCTCACCCTCAAAAGGCTCCAACGTTTGTGGTATTACCGTCATTTATAACTGCATCTCGCAAATGTTGATCTAGGTATTATAGGTAATGTTTGCCTGAAATCTCCCGCAAGCAATATTAATGTGCTGCCAAAGGGTTTCGACTTCCCTCGCAAATCTTTCAAGCATTGATCCAGAGCCTCAAGCGATTTTTTGTGTGCCATTGTGTACTCATCCCAAATAATAAGTTTGCAATGCTGCAATACTTTACCCATCCCAGCTGATTTGGAAATATTGCACGTGGGAGTTTCTGTAGAATGCAAATTCAGAGGCAATTTCAAAGCGGAATGAGCAGTTCTTCCACCAGGCAGCAATGTTGCGGCTATTCTATGACGGGGACTGCCAGCATATGACGAAGGTAAAATTGTTAATCTTCCAACGTTTGTGGTATTACCGTCATTAATAACTGCATCTCGCAAATGAATGTATTGTTCAGAGCGGAGCTTGGTCTTATTCAGGCGGATATATAGCAAACGTTCTGATTCAATTTTAGCATACATATCAACGACGAATTGGTGAAACAATTGACGGCATTTTAAAATATAATTTTCTTCATCCTGCCGAATCATTAGTCTATAGAAATAATAATGCATTGCACTGCATTTCTTATTCATTTCTTTGTTAGTGGCTGGATTCATCAATTTAATATTAAAGTGATAGCCGTCGGCTCCATCCCAAAAAATGATACGATATTGTAGAGCATCGTAGCATCGATGAGTTTCAGCAATTCTTAACAACTGAGCTTTTCGCTTATGAAGAATAATATCTCGAGGTAAAAACTGATCACCGACCATAGCGATTGCCACTTCGTCGATAGTTGGAGCATTGTATCTACGCACATGTTGGCCAGGAGCCGTTTTGTCAGCGGAAATAACAATTTTTTGCGTATCAGTAGGCATCAAATCGATGGCTGTTTTGAACAGACGCACTAAATTATTATTTTTCGTGGAAAAGAGATGTTGCAATTTGGAAACGATTGTCCTTTCAACGTTGGGAGAAATTTCGCAACGTGCATTCAATTCAGAATTTCTATCACTGATGAAGTACAATCGTAAAAAATTTATGATTCTCGCCTGAGAATGGTAGAAGGGACCCTGCTCTTTGATAAATTTGCCCTTTTACTTTGAAAGTAGACATAAATTGATCTGGATTTTCGATTTGGGCTCCAACGACGTCATTTGGAAACATGAGTTATATTTTCTGATTTGTGATAGAAAACGCTTAGATTCTGACGTATTTCTAGTAAGGAAAGTCTTCAATGGCTCTGGTGGTGCAGCCAATAGAGGAAGTTTAACTTTTCCTGAGGCGCAACACATTCCCATTGTTTCACCATTGAATTTCAAGGCCTTGCAATAGGGACAAATTTTAGACATAGTCCCGATTTGAACACATCTACTCAAGCTATAATCATCGACTGGGCTGTACCTGAATGCCAGGCGATAACTTTCAGGTTGCTCTGATTCCTCGCCACGCTTTCTTTTCTTACTTTCTCTATCAGCAGCAAGCCTGATTTCTTACTGTTCTTGTGATTCCTCGGTACGCTTTCTTTTTTCACTTTCTCTTTTAGCAGCAAGTCTGGTTTCATGTTGCTCTGGTAGTTCCTCGGCACGCTTCTTTTTCCACTTTCTCTTTTAGCAGCAAGTCTGGTTTTGCGTTGCTCTGGTAGTTCCTCGGCACGCTTTCTGTTCTTTTTTTCTCTATCAGCCTCAAGCCTGTTTCCTTGCTGTTCTTTTGATTCCTCGGCACGTTGTCTTTTCTTACTTTCTTCTATCAACCTCAAGCCTGTTTCCTTGCTGTTCTTTTGATTCCTCCGCACCCTTTCTTTTCTTACTTTCTCTATCAGCAGCAAGTTTTTTGGCATAGACTCTTTGAGCATCTTCCTCGGCTGTTGCCATTGTAAGTTCATCAGTCATTTTACAGTTAAACATTAATAGATTTCTACGTGAACGCACTGATTTCTTGCTGTTCTTGTGATTCCTCGGCACGCCTTCTTTTTTCACTTTCTCTTTTAGCAGCAAGTCTGGTTTCATGTTGCTCTGGTAGTTCCTCGGCATGCCTTCTTTTTTCACTTTCTCTTTTAGCAGCAAGTCTGGTTTCATGTTGCTCTGGTAGTTCCTCGGCACACCTTCTTTTTTCACTTTCTCTTTTAGCAGCAAGTCTGGTTTCGCGTTGCTCTGGTAGTTCCTCGGCACGCTTTCTGTTCTTTCTTTCTCTATCAGCCTCAAGCCTGTTTCCCTGCTGTTCTTTTGATTCCTCGGCACGCTTTCTTTTCTTACTTTCTCTATCAGCCTCAAGCCTGTTTCCTTGCTGTTCTTTTGATTCCTCGGCAAGCTTTCTTTTCTTACTTTCTCTATCAGCAGCAAGTTTTTTGGCATAGACTCTTTGAGAATCTTCCTCGGCTGTTGCCATTGTAAATTCATCAGTCATTTTACAGTTAAACATTAATAGATTTCTACGTGAACGCATGTCTTAAATATCTTTAATGACGTCACCGTCATAACAAAAATGACGACAATTAACTTCATGACGTCAGTAAACACACAAACATGACGTCACCCGACAGACAGACCCACACATCCACAGACAACTTATTTTTATATATATAGAAGACTAGGTGTTGGGGTGGCGCGACGCGCCACCCCAACAGCTAGTTTTTATATATACAGAGAAGGCGTCACTTTGAATATGACGTCAAGGATTAAAATGAAAGCATTCTTATTTATATATATATATATATATATATATATATATATATATATATATATATATATATATATATATATATATATATATATATATATATATATATATATATATATATATATATATATAAATGCGTGCCAGCATGGCATGCGGCAGGCTTCTATATATGGATTCTCATTGCCCCTTGTGTTCTAACCGCAGACAGTGCTGGGTCCCCGCGGCTTCACCACCGGGTCCCAGCATGGCACGCGGCAGGCTTCTATACATGGATTCTCATTGTCCCTTGTCTTCTGGGCCCCGGCAACACTATGTCATTTTTGGATCGAGTTGATGACCTAAATCGGACATTCCTAATCTGGCTCTTTCTCTTTGAGCCGCAAGCCTGGTTTTGTGTTGCTCTGATGTTTCCTCCTGGTGTTCCCTTTTTGGTGACATTGTAGGATAATAATACACGCATTGCTTTAATGTAATACAGCGACACGCTTTCTTTTTTATTATCTATCAGCCGCAAGCCTGGTTTCGCTTTGCAAACATGACGTCATTTATAGCTGTTTATATTTTTTCAGTTTTCCTTTTTTTATTTTTTTGATGTCATATTGAATATTATGTCATGCATAGTTCTTTTTTAGTTTTTTCTTTTTCTTTTTTTAGTTTTTTCTTTTTTTGTTTTTTCTTTTTAGTTTTTTCATTTTTAATATTTTCTTTTTTAGTTTTTTCATTTTTTTTTTCTTTTTTTTTTCTTTTTAGTTTTTTAGTTTTTTAGTTTTTCCTAATTTAGGTTTTTTAATTTTTTATTTTTTTAGTTTTTCAATTTCTTAGTTTTTTTTTCTTTTTTAGTTTTTTGTTTTTTTATTTTTATTTTTACCATTTTTTTCTTTTTTTTAGTCTTTCTTTTTTTCCCTGTAGTCTTTCTTTTTTTAGTTCTTTTTTATTTTTTCTTTATTTTTTGTCTTTTTGTCTTTTTTAGTTTTCTTTTTTTTAGTTTTTTTCTTTTTTTAGTTTTTCCTTTTTTTATTTTTTATTTTTTTAGTTTTTCCTTATTTTTAGTTGTTTTTTTTTAGTTTTTTTCTTCTTTTATGTTTTACTTTTCTTTTCTTTTTTTTTTTTTTTTCTTTTTTTTTTTTAGCTGCTTTCTTTTTTTAATCTTTTAGTTTTTTATTTTTTCTCTTTAGTTTTTCTAGTTTTCTTGTATTTTTTCAATTCTTTTCTGTTTTTTTATAAAAGATGGCTTTTAATTCTTTGAAGTTTTTTTTAAGTTTTTTTTTATATGTTGACGTCATACTTAGTGACAGACAGACAGTGTCTTTTCCTGATACTCGTTTTTGTTTTTTCGGCAAAATCTATACATACTCCTTTTTGCTGGAATTCATGGGTTTCGCAGTGTATTGAATATTCATTCCACCATAATTGTAAGTCCCAGTAGAAAAGTGAGAGCCAAAGTCGTCCATGAATTGTAAGGCCTCTTTTGACGTCTTTAAAGTTTCTATGCGCTGTTTTGTTTCATTGGTCAATTGCAGTTGTTCAATTCCCAAGTGGGAAAATCCCATGGGCAAAAATTCACAGATAGAGTATTGCATTATAATCCCAGGTCGCTTCTCGGTGTCAATTCCTACATCAAGGCTTTGACATTTTCCCACTATTAATTCATTTCGATGTTTTTATCTTCAGTATACTTTTGTAGCTTTGTTTGAGCTTTGTTAATGGTGATTGCAAATGCTAATCGAATTGGGAATTGCAATCTTTTAAATTGAAAAGGCAGATCCGTTGGAATCGTGGGAATGCGAGGAATAAGAACAGCCTCACCCTCAAAAGGCCCTGTCAAGATTGTGGCCTCTATAAGGTTTTCCATTGTTTTTTTTTATGGCAAGTCGCGTGCCATTGCAAAGCTTTGGTGGGTTGATATTTCTTAAAAGTATAATTGGTACGCCTACTTTTAGTTGTAGCACGTGTGGTGGAAACCCTGAAAGATCCACGGAATTTAAAAATTCAGATGGATAATTAACCGCTTAATTTGATTCCAAAACTGTGTCGACTGACTTGTAAAGGACTGCCTTGTCTCGAATCTTGGTCAAAACAATATTGTTGATTTCGTGGACGTCTATATTTTTGGGTGCAAGAATCGCTCTTTCACTTAGCCATTTATTATTTTTATAATTGTTTAGAATATTCGGAAATACTTTTTCAATCAATTCATTTTTGGACGTCACTAAATTACAGAAATCAGCAGGTAGTTGTATACGTCCTGAAATTGAGTCTACTGGGAGCTTTCCGTTTCCTATTGCCAGCAATTGATCTGAAAATGTTTGACCAGAGTCATCGTTTTGCAATCGGACACGCATATTTGTAGTTAATTTTAATGTTTTTACGTGTGCGTGTTTCGTGCGTCTTTGTTACGTGTTTTTAAGTCTGTAATTTCTCTTTGAGAGTCCCGGTCTTCGTTTATATTCCCTATGTCCCGGTGTCCCGGTCGTCATTTGTGTCCCGGTCTGTAATTTATCTTTGAGTGTCCCGGTCGTCATTTATATCTCCCGGTCGTTATTTGTGTCCCAGTGTCCCAGTCTGTAATTTCTCTTTGAGTGTCCCGGTTGTCATTTATATTCCCTGTGTCCCGGTTTTTAGTTTTCTTTTTCTCCTTTATTTTTCAGTTTTTTTCCTTTTTTAGTTTTTTTTTCTTTTTCAGTTTTTAGTTTTTTTAGTTTTTTTATTAGTTTTTATTTTTTTTTTCTTTTTATTTTTTTTTGCTGTATTTACCTTTTTTAAAGCCGATGAAGATGCTCAAAGAGTCTATGCCAAAAAACTTGCTGCTGATAGAGAAAGTCAGAAAAGAAAGCGTGCCGAGGAATCAAAAGAACAGCAAGGAAACAGGCTTGAGGCTGATAGAGAAAGAAAGAACAGAAAGCGTGCCGAGGAATCAAAAGAACAGCAAGGAAACAGGCTTGAGGCTGATAGAGAAAGATAGAACAGAAAGCCTGCCTAGGAACTACCAGAGCAACGCGAAAGAAGACTTGCTACTAAAAGAGAAAGTGAAAAAAGAAGGCGTGCCGAGGAATCACTAGAACAGCAAGAAATCAGGCTTGCTGCTGATAGAGAAAGTAAGAAAAGAAAGCGTGTCGAGGAATCACAAGAACAGCAAAAAATCAGGCTTGCTGCTGATAGAGAAAGTAAGAAAAGAAAGCGTGCCGAGGAATCAGAGCAACCTGAAAGTTATCGCCTGGCATTCAGGTACAGCCCAGTCGATGTTTATAGCTTGAGTAGATGTGTTCAAATCGGGACAATGTCTAAAATTTGTCCCTATTGCAAGGCCTTGAAATTCAATGGTGAAACAATGGGAATGTTTTGCACCTCAGGAAAAGTTAAACTTCCTCTGTTGGTTGCACCACCAGAGCCATTGAAGACTTTCCTTACTGGAACTACGTCAGAAACTAAGCGTTTTTTGTCACAAATCAGAAAATACAACTCATGTTTCCAAATGACGTCGTTTGGAGCCCAAATCGAAAATCCAGATCAATTTATGTCTAGTTTCAAAGTAAAAGGGCAAATTTATCATAGAACAGGGTCCCTTCTACCATTCGCAGGCGAGAATCATAAATTTTTACAATTGTACTTCATCAGTGATAGAAATTCTGAATTGAATGCACGTTGCAAAATTTCTCCCAACGTTGAAAGGACAATCGTTTCCCAATTGCAACATCTTTTCCACGAAAATAATAATTTAGTGCGTCTGTTCAAAACAGCCATCGATTTGATGCCTACTGATACGCATAAAATTGTTATTTCCGCTGACAAAACACCTCCTGGCCAACATGTGCGTAGATACAATGCTCCAACTATCGACGAAGTGGCAATCGTTATGGTCGGTGATCAGTTTTTACCTCGAGATATTATTCTTCATAAGCGAAACGCTCAGTTGTTAAGAATTGCTGAAACTCATCGATGCTACGATGCCCTACAATATCCTATCATTTTTTGGGATGGAGCCGACGGCTATCACTTTAATATTAAATTGATGAATCCAGCCACTAACAAAGAAATGAATAAGAAATGCAGTGCAATGCATTATTATTCCTATAGACTAATGATTCGGCAGGATGAAAAAAATTATATTTTAAAATGCCGTGAATTGTTTCACCAATTTGTCGTTGATATGTATGCTAAAATTGAATCAGAACGTTTGCTATATATCCGCCTGAATCAGACCAAGCTCCGCTCTGAACAATACATTCATTTGCGAGATGCCGTTATAAATGACGGTAATACCACAAACGTTGGAAGATTAACAATTTTACCTTCGTCATATGCTGGCAGTCCCCTTCATATGCATGAATATGCTCAAGATGCTATTGCGTATGTTCGTCTCTATGGTCGTCCAGATTTATTTATTACATTTACATGTAATCAATCTTGGGATGAGATACTGCAGCTTTTACTTCAAGGACAATCGGTGGTTCATAGGCATGACATTACGGCCCGTGTCTTCCGGCAAAAGTTGAAATCACTGATAAACTACATAGTAAAACTTGAAGTGTTTGGGTCAGTGCGATGCTGGATGTACTCAGTGGAATGGCAAAAACAAGGTTTGCCACACGCACATACACTAATCTGGCTACATAAAAAAATTACTTCGAACGAAATTGATGATGTGATTTCCGCTGAAATACCTGATAAAAATGTCGATAAGGGGTTATATGATATTATTGTAAAAAATATTATACATGGACCTTGCGCTGCACTGAACGAAAATTCACCATGCATGGCCAAAGGACTTTTAGTATCAAACACAATTACTGGCAATGATGGTTACCCACAATATAGAAGAAGATCTACTGAAGATGGCGGTAAAACAGCAATAATAAAGAAGCGTAACGGTACCACCATCGAAGTAGATAACCAGTGGGTTGTTCCATATTCCCCATTATTATCAAAAACATTTAATGCACACATAAACGTTGAATACTGTAACTCTGTAAAGGCAATCAAATACATATGTAAATACGTCAACAAAGGCAGTGACATGGCAGTTTTTGGCTTGCTGCCCGAAATCAAAGATTTCGACGAAATCGTAAAATATCAGGCTGGAAGATACATAAGCAGTAATGAAGCTGTTTGGCGAATTCTTTCATTTCCGAT
>NW_027065844.1:0-20495 GCF_032884065.1 Artemia franciscana | reverse complement strand
CCTTTAATCACATTCTTACCATTTGCAATCATAAAATAGTCTAATATCTTCATTTTTTCAACAGACATAGCTATTAACCACGAAAACTAAAACTTTTGACATAGGAAAGAGCCTTTAAGCACATTCTTTACCATGTACAATCATAAAATAGTCTAATATCTTCATTTTTTCCAACATACGTAGCTATTACCCTCGAAAACTAAAACTTTGAAATAGGAAAAGAGCGTTTAATCACATTCTTTACCATTTGCAATCATAAAATAGTCTAATATCTTCATTTTTTCAACATACGTAGCTATTACCCTCGAAAACTAAAACTTTTGAAATAGGAAAAGAGCCTTTAAATCACATTCTTTACCATTTGCAATCATAAAATAGTCTAATATCTTCATTTTTTCAACATACGTAGTTATTACCCTCGAAAACTAAAACTTTTGAAATAGGAAAAGAGCCTTTAATCACAGTCTTTACCATTTGTAATCACAAAATAGTCTAATATCTTCATTTTTTCACAGACCTAGCTATTACCCTCGAAAACTAAAACTTTTGAAATAGGAAAAGAGCCTTTAATCACATTCTTTACCCATTGCGATCATAAAATAGTCTAATATCTTCATTTTTTCAACATACGTAGCTATTACCCTCGAAACTAATCACATTCTTACCAAGTTCAATCATAAAATTGTCTAATAGCTTCATTTTTTCAACATACGTAGCTATTACCCTCGAAAACTAAAACTTTTGAAATAGGAAAAGAGCCTTTAATCACATTCTTTACCATGTGCAATCATAAAATAGTCTAATATCTTCATTTTTTCAACATACGTAGCTATTACCCTCAAAAACTAAAACTTTTGAAATAGGAAAAGAGCCTTTAATCACATTCTTTACCATGTGCAATCATAAAATTGTCTAATATCTTCATTTTTTCAACATACGTAGCTATTACCCTCGAAAACTAAAACTTTTGACATAGGAAAAGAGCCTTTAATCACATTCTTTACCATTTGCAATCATAAAATAGACTAATATCTTCATTTTTTCAACATACGTAGCTATTACCCTCGAAAACTAAAACTTTTCAAATAGGAAAAGAGCCTTTAATCACATTTTTTACCATGTGCAATCATAAAATTGGTCTAATATCCTCATTTTTTTCCACAGACAAAGCTAATACCCTCGAAAACTAAACTTTTGACATAGGAAAAGAGCCTTTAATCACATCTTTACCATGTGCAATAATAAAATAGTCTAATATCTTCATTTTTTCAACATACGTAGCTATTACCCTCAAAAACTAAAACTTTTGAAATAGGAAAATAGCCTTTAATCACATTCTTTACCATGTGCAATCATAAAATTGTCTAATATCTTCATTTTTTCAACATACGTAGCTATTACCCTCGAAAACTAAAACTTTTGACATAGGAAAAGAGCCTTTAATCACATTCTTTACCATTTGCAATCATAAAATATTCTAATATCTTCATTTTCAACATACGTAGCTATTACCCTCGAAAACTAAAACTTTTGAAATAGGAAAAGAGCCTTTAATCACATTTTTTACCATGTGCAATCATAAAATTGTCTAATATCCTCATTTTTTCCACAGACAAAGCTATTAACCTCGAAAACTAAAACTTTTGACATAGGAAAAGAGCCTTTAATCACATTCTTTACCATGTGCAATCATAAAATAGTCTAATATCTTCATTTTTTCAACATACGTAGCTATTACCCTCGAAAACTAAAACTTTTGAAATAGGAAAAGAGCCTTTAATCACATTCTTTACCATGTGCAATCATAAAATAGTCTAAAATCTTCATTTTTTCAACATACGTAGCTATTACCCTCGAAAACTAAACTTTTGAAATAGGAAAAGAGCCTTTAATCAACATTCTTTACCATGTGCAATCATAAAATAGTCTAACATCTTCATTTTTTCAACATACGTAGCTATTACCCTCGAAAACTAAAACTTTTGAAATAGGGAAAGAGCCTTTAATCACATTCTTTACCATGTGCAATCATAAAATAGTCTAATATCTTCATTTTTTCAACATACGTAGCTATTACCCTCGAAAAATAAAACTTTTGAAATAGGAAAAGAGCCTTTAATCAAATTCTTTACATGTGCAATCATAAAATAGTCTAATATCTTCATTTTTTCAACATACCTAGCTATTACCCTCGAAAACTAAAACTTTTGAAATAGGAAAAGAGCCTTTAATCACATTCTTTACCATGTGCAATCATAAAATAGTCTAATATCTTCATTTTTTCAACATACGTAGCTATTACCCTCGAAAACTAAAACTTTTGACATAGGAAAAGAGCCTTTAATGACATTCTTTACCATTTGCAATCATAAAATTGTCTAATATCTTCATTTTTTCCACAGACAAAGCACTTACCCTCGAAAACTAAAACTTTTGAAATTTTCGAGGGTAATAGCTACGTATGTTGAAAAAATGAAGATATTAGACTATTTTATGATTGCACATGGTAAAGAATGTGATTAAAAGCTCTTTTCCTATGTCAAAAGTTTTAGTTTTCGAGGGTAATAGCTTTGTCTGTGGAAAAAATGAGGATATTAGACAATTTTATGATTGCACATGGTAAAAAATGTGATTAAAGGCTCTTTTCCTATTTCAAAAGTTTTAGTTTTCGAGGGTAATAGCTACGTATGTTGAAAAAATGAAGATATTAGACTATTTTATGATTGCAAATGGTAAAGAATGTGATTAAACGCTCTTTTCCTATTTCAAAAGTTTTAGTTTTCGAGGGTAATAGCTACGTATGTTGGAAAAAATGAAGATATTAGACTATTTTATGATTGTACATGGTAAAGAATGTGCTTAAAGGCTCTTTTCCTATGTCAAAAGTTTTAGTTTTCGTGGTTAATAGCTATGTCTGTTGAAAAAATGAAGATATTAGACTATTTTGTGATTGCAAATGGTAAAGAATGTGATTAAAGGCTCTTTCCTATGTCAAAAGTTTTAGTTTTCGAGGGTAATAGCTACGTTTGTTGGAAAAATGAAGATATTAGACTATTTTATGATTGCACATGGTAAAGATGTGATTAAAGGCTCTTTTCCTATTTCAAAAGTTTTAGTTTTCGAGGGTAATAGCTACGTATGTTGAAAAAATGAAGATATTAGACTATTTTATTATTGCAAATGGTAAAGAATGTGATTAAAGGCTCTTTTCCTATGTCAAATTTTAGTTTTCGAGGGTAATAGCTTACGTATGTTGAAAAAATGAAGATATTAGACTATTTTATGATTGCACATGGTATAGAATGTAATTAAGGCTCTTTTTTCTGTGTCAAAAGTTTTAGTTTTCGAGGGTAATAGCTACGTATAATGAAAAAATGAAGATATTAGACTATTTTATGACTTCAAATGGTAAAGAATGTGATTAAAGGCTCTTTTCCTATTTCAAAAGTTTTAGTTTTCGAGGGTAATAGCTACGTCTGTGAAAAAAAATGAAGATATTAGACTATTTTATGATTGCACATGGTAAAGAATGTGATTAAAGGCTCTTTTCCTATTTCAAAAGTTTTAGTTTTCGAGGGTAATAGCTACGTATATTGAAAAAAATGAAGATATTACACAATTTTATTATTGCAAATGGTAAAGAATGTGATTAAAGGCTCTTTTCCTATGTCAAAATTTAGTTTTCGAGGGTAATAGCTACGTATGTTGAAAAAATGAAGATATTAGACTATTTTATGATTGCACATGGTATAGAATGTAATTAAAGGCTCTTTTTCCTATGTCAAAAGTTTTAGTTTTCGAGGGTAATAGCTACGTATAATGAAAAAATGAAGATATTAGACTCGAAAACTAAAACTTTTGACATAGGAAAACAGCCTTTAATCACATTCTTTACCATGTGCAATAATAAAATAGTCTAATATCTTCATTTTTTCAACATACGTAGCTATTACCCTCAAAAACTAAAACTTTTGAAATAGGAAAATAGCCTTTAATCACATTCTTTACCATGTGCAATCATAAAATTGTCTAATATCTTCATTTTTTCAACATACGTAGCTATTACCCCCGAAAACTAAAACTTCTGACATAGGAAAAGAGCCTTTAATCACATTCTTTACCATTTGCAATCATAAAATATTCTAATATCTTCATTTTTTCAACATACGTAGCTATTACCCTCGAAAACTAAAACTTTTGAAATAGGAAAAGAGCCTTTAATCACATTTTTTACCATGTGCAATCATAAAATTGTCTAATATCCTCATTTTTTCCACAGACAAAGCTATTACCCTCGAAAACTAAAACTTTTGACATAGGTAAAGAGCCTTTAATCACATTCTTTACCATGTGCAATCATAAAATAGTCTAATATCTTCATTTTTTCAACATACGTAGCTATTACCCTCGAAAACTAAAACTTTTGAAATAGGAAAAGAGCCTTTAATCACATTCTTTACCATGTGCAATCATAAAATAGTCTAAAATCTTCATTTTTTCAACATACGTAGCTATTACCCTCGAAAACTAAAACTTTTGAAATAGGAAAAGAGCCTTTAATCACATTCTTTACCATGTGCAATCATAAAATAGTCTAACATCTTCATTTTTTTCAACATACGTAGCTATTACCCTCGAAACTAAAACTTTTGAAATAGGAAAAGAGCCTTTAATCACATTCTTTACCATGTGCAATCATAAAATAGTCTAATATCTTCATTTTTCACATACGTAGCTATTACCCTCGAAAAATAAAACTTTTGAAATAGGAAAAGAGCCTTTAATCAAATTCTTTACCATGTGCAATCATAAAATAGTCTAATATCTTCATTTTTTCAACATACCTAGCTATTACCCCTCGAAAACTAAAACATTTGAATAGGAAAGAGCCTTTAATCACAATCTTTACCATGTGCAATCATAAATAGTCTAATATCTTCATTTTTTCAACATACGTAGCTATTACCCCTCGAAAACTAAAACTTTTGACATAGGAAAAGAGCCTTTAATGACATTCTTTACCATTTGCAATCATAAAATGTCTAATATCTTCATTTTTTCCACAGACAAAGCACTTACCCTCGAAAACTAAACTTTTGAAATTTTCGAGGGTAATAGCTACGTATGTTGAAAAAATGAAGATATTAGACTATTTTATGATTGCACATGGTAAAGAATGTGATTAAAGCTCTTTTCCTATGTCAAAAGTTTTAGTTTTCGAGGGTAATAGCTTTGTCTGTGGAAAAAAATGAGGATATTAGACAATTTATGATTGCACATGGTAGAAAATGTGATTAAAGGCTCTTTTCCTATTTCAAAAGTTTTAGTTTTCGAGGGTAATAGCTACGTATGTTGAAAAAATGAAGATATTAGACTATTTTATGATTGCACATGGTAAAGAATGTGATTAAAGGCTCTTTTCTATGTCAAAAGTTTAGTTTTCGAGGGGTAATAGCTACGTATGTTGAAAAAATGAAGATATTGGACTATTTTATGATTGCACATGGTAAAGAATGTGATTAAAGGCTCTTTTCCTATTTCAAAAGTTTAGTTTTCGAGGGTAATAGCTACGTATGTTGAAAAAATAAAGATATTAGACTATTTTATGATTGCACATGGTAAAGAATGTGATTAAAGGCTCTTTTGCTATTTCAAAAGTTTTAGTTTTCGAGGGTAATAGCTACGTATGTTGAAAAATGAAGATGTTAGACTATTTTTATGATTGCACATGGTAAAGAATGTGATTAAAGGCTCTTTTCCTATTTCAAAAGTTTTAGTTTTCGAGGGTAATAGCTACGTATGTTGAAAAAATGAAGATTTTAGACTATTTTATGATTGCACATGGTAAAGAATGTGATTAAAGGCTCTTTTCCTATTTCAAAAGTTTTAGTTTTCGAGGGTAATAGCTACGTAAGTTGAAAAATGAAGATATTAGACTATTTTATGATTGCACATGGTAAAGAATGTGATTAAAAGCTCTTTTCCTATGTCAAAAGTTTTAGTTTTCGAGGGTAATAGCTTTGTCTGTGGAAAAAATGAGGATATTAGACAATTTTATGATTGCACATGGTAAAAAATGTGATTAAAGGCTCTTTTCCTATTTCAAAAGTTTTAGTTTTCGAGGGTAATAGCTACGTATGTTGAAAAAATGAAGATATTAGAATATTTTATGATTGCAAATGGTAAAGAATGTGATTAAAGGCTCTTTTCCTATGTCAAAAGGTTTTAGTTTTCGAGGGTAATAGCTTTGTCTGTGGAAAAAAATGAGGATATTAGACAATTTTATGATTGCACATGGTAAAAAATGTGATTAAAGGCTCTTTTCCTATTTCAAAAGTTTAGTTTTCGAGGGTAATAGCTACGTATGTTGAAAAAATGAAGACAATTTTATGATTGCACATGGTAAAGAATGTGATTAAAGGCTATTTCCTATTTCAAAAGTTTTAGTTTTTGAGGGTAATAGCTACGTATGTTGAAAAAATGAAGATATTAGACTATTTTATTATTGCACATGGTAAAGAATGTGATTAAAGGCTCTTTTCCTATGTCAAAAGTTTAGTTTTCGAGGGTAATAGCTTTGTCTGTGGAAAAAAATGAGGATATTAGACAATTTTATGATTGCACATGGTAAAAAATGTGATTAAAGGCTCTTTTCCTATTTCAAAGTTTTAGTTTTCGAGGGTAATAGCTACGTATGTTGAAAAAATGAAGATATTAGTCTATTTTATGATTGCAAATGGTAAAGAATGTGATTAAAGGCTCTTTCCTATGTCAAAAGTTTTAGTTTTCGAGGGTAATAGCTACGTATGTTGAAAAATGAAGATATTAGACAATTTTATGATTGCACATGGTAAAGAATGTGATTAAAGGCTATTTTCTATTTCAAAAGTTTTAGTTTTTGAGGGTAATAGCTACGTATGTTGAAAAAATGAAGATATTAGACTATTTTATTATTGCACATGGTAAAGAATGTGATTAAAGGCTCTTTTCCTATGTCAAAAGTTTTAGTTTTCGAGGGTAATAGCTTTGTCTGTGGAAAAAATGAGGATATTAGACAATTTTATGATTGCACATGGTAAAAAATGTGATTAAAGGCTCTTTTCCTATTTCAAAAGTTTTAGTTTTCGAGGGTAATAGCTACTATGTTGAAAAAATGAAGATATTAGTCTATTTTATGATTGCAAATGGTAAAGAATGTGATTAAAGGCTCTTTTCCTAAGGTCAAAAGTTTTAGTTTTCGAGGGTAATAGCTACGTATGTTGAAAAAAGAAGATATTAGACAATTTTATGATTGCACATGGTAAAGAATGTGATTAAAGGCTCTTTTCCTATTTCAAAAGTTTTAGTTTTCGAGGGTAATAGCTACGTATGTTGAAAAAATGAAGCTATTAGACAATTTTATGATTGCACTTGGTAAAGAATGTGATTAGTTTTCGAGGGTAATAGCTACGTATGTTGAAAAAATGAAGATATTAGACTATTTTATGATCGCAAATGGTAAAGAATGTGATTAAAGGCTCTTTTCCTATTTCAAAAGTTTTAGTTTTCGAGGGTAATAGCTAGGTCTGTGAAAAAAATGAAGATATTAGACTTTTTTATGATTGCAAATGGGAAAGAATGTGATTAAAGGCTCTTTCCTATTCAAAAGTTTTAGTTTTCGAGGGTAATAACTACGTATGTGAAAAAATGAAGATATTAGACTATTTTATGATTGCAAATGGTAAAGAATGTGATTAAAGGCTCTTTTCCTATTTCAAAAGTTTTAGTTTTCGAGGGTAATAGCTACGTATGTTGAAAAAATGAAGATATTTAGACTATTTTATGATTGCAAATGGGTAAAGAATGTGATTAAACGCTCTTTTCCTATTTCAAAAGTTTTAGTTTTCGAGGGTAATAGCTACGTATGTTGGAAAAATGAAGATATTAGACTATTTTATGATTGTACATGGTAAAGAATGTGCTTAAAGGCTCTTTTCCTATGTCAAAAGTTTTAGTTTTCGTGGTTAATAGCTATGTCTGTTGAAAAAATGAAGATATTAGACTATTTTATGATTGCAAATGGTAAAGAATGTGATTAAAGGCTCTTTTCCTATGTCAAAAGTTTTAGTTTTCGAGGGTAATAGCTACGTTTGTTGGAAAAATGAAGATATTAGACTATTTTATGATTGCACATGGTAAAGAATGTGATTAAAGGCTCTTTTCCTATTTCAAAAGTTTTAGTTTTCGAGGGTAATAGCTACGTATGTTGAAAAAATGAAGATATTAGACTATTTTATTATTGCAAATGGTAAAGAATGTGATTAAAGGCTCTTTTCCTATGTCAAAATTTTAGTTTTCGAGGGTAATAGCTACGTATGTTGAAAAAATGAAGATATTAGAGTATTTTATGATTGCACATGGTATAGAATGTAATTAAAGGCTCTTTTTCCTATGTCAAAAGTTTTAGTTTTCGAGGGTAATAGCTACGTATAATGAAAAAATGAAGATATTAGACTATTTTATGACTTCAAATGGTAAAGAATGTGATTAAAGTCTCTTTTCCTATTTCAAAGTTTAGTTTTCGAGGGTAATAGCTAGGTCTGTGAAAAAAAATGAAGATATTAGACTATTTTATGATTGCACATGGTAAAGAATGTGATTAAAGGCTCTTTTCCTATTTCAAAAGTTTTAGTTTTCGAGGGTAATAGCTACGTATATTGAAAAAATGAAGAATATAGACTATTTTATGATTGCAAATGGTAAAGAATGTTTTTTAAAGGCTCTTTTCCTATGTCAAAAGTTTTAGTTTTCGAGGGTAATAGCTACGTATGTTGAAAAAAAGAAGATATTAGACTATTTTATGATTGCAAATGGTAAAGAATGTGATTAAAGACTCTTTTCCTATTTCAAAAGTTTTAATTTTCGAGGGTAATAGCTTTGTCTGTGAAAAAATGAAGATATTAGACTATTTTATGATTGCAAATGGTAAAGAATGTGATTAAAGGCTCTTTTCCTATTTCAAAATCTTTAGTTTTCGAGGGTAATAGCTAAGTATGTTGAAAAAATGAAGATATTAGACTATTTTATGATTGCAAATGGTAAAGAATGTGATTAAACGCTCTTTTCCTATTTCAAAAGTTTTAGTTTTCGAGGGTAATAGCTACGTATGTTGGAAAAAATGAAGATATTAGACTATTTTATGATTGTACATGGTAAAGAATGTGCTTAAAGGCTCTTTTCCTATGACAAAAGTTTTAGTTTTCGTGGGTAATAGCTATGTCTGTGGAAAAAAAGAAGATATTAGACTATTTTATGATTGCAAATGGTAAAGAATGTGATTAAAGGCTCTTTTCATATTTCAAAAGTTTTAGTTTTCGGGGGTAAGAGCTTTGTCTGTGGAAAAAGGAAAATATTAGACAATTTTATGATTGCACATGGTAAAGAATGTGATTAAAGGCTCTTTTCCTATTTCAAAAGTTTTAGTTTTCGAGGGTAATAGCTAGGTATGTTGAAAAAATGAAGATATTAGACTATTTTATGATTGCACATGGTAAAGAATGTGATTAAAGGCTCTTTTCCTATTTCAAAGTTTATTTTTCGAGGGTAATAGCTACGTATGTTGAAAAAATGAAGATATTAGACTATTTTATGATTGCACATGGTAAAGAATGTGATTAAAGGCTCTTTTCCTATTTCAAAAGTTTTAGTTTTCGAGGGTAATAGCTACGTATTTTGAAAAAATGAAGATATTAGACTATTTTATGATTGCACATGGTAAAGAATGTGATTAAAGGCTCTTTTCCTATTTCAAAAGTTTTAGTTTTCGAGGGTAATAGCTACGTATGTTGAAAAAATGAAGATTTTAGACTATTTTATGATTGCACATGGTAAAGAATGTGATTAAAGGCTCTTTTCCTATTTCAAAAGTTTTAGTTTTCGAGGGTAATAGCTACGTATGTTGAAAAAATGAAGATATTAGACTCTTTTATGATTGCACATGGTAAAGAATGTGATTAAAGGCTCTTTTCCTATGTCAAAAGTTCTAGTTTTCGAGGGTAATAGCTTTGTCTGTGGAAAAAATGAGGATATTAGACAATTTTATGATTGCACATGGTAAAAAGTGTGATTAAAGGCTTTTTCGTATTTCAAAAGTTTTAGTTTTCGAGGGTAATAGCTACGTATGTTGAAAAAATGAAGATATTAGACAATTTTTGATTGCACATGGTAAAGAATGTGATTAAAGGATCTTTTCCTATTTCAAAAGTTTTAGTTTTTGAGGGTAATAGCTACGTATGTTGAAAAAATGAAGATATTAGACTATTTTATGATTGCACATGGTAAAGAATGTGATTAAAGGCTCTTTTCCTATTTCAAAAGTTTTAGTTTTCGAGGGTAATAGCTACGTATGTTGAAAAAATGAAGATATTAGACAATTTTATGATTGCACTTTGTAAAGAATGCGATTAGTTTTAGACGGTAATAGCTACGTATGTTGAAAAAATGAAGATATTAGACTATTTATGATCGCAAATGGTAAAGAATGTGATTAAAGGCTCTTTTCCTATTTCAAAAGTTTTAGTTTTCGAGGGTAATAGCTAGGTCTGTGAAAAAAATGAAGATATTAGACTATTTTATGATTGCAAATGGTAAAGAATGTGTATTAAAGGCTCTTTTCCTATTTCAAAAGTTTTAGTTTTCAAGGGTAATAACTATGTATGTTGAAAAAATGAAGATATTAGACTATTTTATGATTGCAAATGGTAAAGAATGTGATTAAAGGCTCTTTTCCTATTTCAAAAGTTTTAGTTTTCGAGGGTAATAGCTACGTATGTTGAAAAAATGAAGATATTAGACTATTTTATGATTGCAAATGGTAAAGAATGTGATTAAAGGCTCTTTTCCTATGTCAAAAGTTTTAGTTTTCGAGGAAAATAGCTACGTGTGTTGAAAAAATGAAGATAATAGACTATTTTATGATTGCACATGGCAAAGAATGTGATTAAAGGCTCTTTTCCTATTTCAAAAGTTTTAGTTTTCGTTGGTAATAGCTACGTATGTTGAAAAAATGAAGATATTAGACTATTTTATGATTGCAAATGGTAAAGAATGTGATTAAAGGCTCTTTTCCTATTTCAGAAGTTTTAGTTTTCGAGGGTAATAGCTACGTATGTTGAAAAAATTAAGATATTAGACTATTCTATGATTGCAAATGGTAAAGAATGTGATTAAACGCTCTTTTCCTATTTCAAAAGTTTTAGTTTTCGAGGGTAATAGCTACGTATGTTTGAAAAATGAAGATATTAGACTATTTTATGATTATACATGGTAAAGAATGTGCTTAAAGGCTCTTTTCCTATGTCAAAAGTTTTAGTTTTCGTGGGTAATAGCTATGTCTGTGGAAAAATGAAGATATTAGACTATTTTATGATTACAAATGGTAAAGAATGTGATTAAAGGCTCTTTTCCTATTTCAAAAGTTTTAGTTTTCGGGGGTAAGAGCTTTGAGAGGGAAAAAGGAAGATATTAGACAATTTTATGATTGCACATGGTAAAGAATGTGATTAAAGGCTCTTTTCCTATTTCAAAGTTTTAGTTTCGAGGGTAATAGCTACGTATGTTGAAAAAATGAAGATATTAGACTATTTTATGATTGCAAATGTAAAGAATGTGATTAAAGGCTCTTTTCCTATTTCAAAAGTTTTAGTTTTCGAGGGGTAATAGCTACGTTTGTTGAAAAAATGAAGATATTAGACTATTTTATGATTGCAACTGGTAAAGAATGTGATTGAAGGCTCTTTTCCTATGTCAAAAGTTTTAGTTTTCGAGGGTAATAGCTACGTATGTTGAAAAAATGAAGATATTAGACTATTTTATGATTGCAATTGTAAAGAATGTGATTAAAGGCTCTTTTCCTATTTCAAAAGTTTTAGTTTTCGAGGGTAATAGCTACATATGTTGAAAAAATGAAGATATTAGACTATTCTATGATTGCAAATGATAAAGAATGTGATTAAAGGCTCTTTTCCTATTTCAAAAGTTTTCGTATTCGAGGGTAATAGCTACGTAAGTTGAAAAAATGAAGATATTAGACTATTTTATGATTGCAAATGGTAAAGAATGTGATTAAAGGCTCTTTTCCTATGTCAAAAGTTTTAGTTTTCGAGGGTAATAGCTACGTATGTTGAAAAAATGAAGATATTAGACTATTTTATGATTGCACATGGTAAAGAATGTGATTAAAGGCTCTTTTCCTGTTTCAAAGTTTTAGTTTTCGAGGGTAATAGGTACGTATGTTGAAACAATGAAGATATAGACTATTTTATGATTGCAAATGGTAAAGAATGTGATTAAAGGCTCTTTTCCTATGTCAAAAGTTTTAGTTTTCGAGGTAATAGCTACGTTTGTGGAAAAATGAAGATATTAGACTATTTTATGATTGCACATGGTAAAGAATGTGATTAAAGGCTCTTTTCCTATTTCAAAAGTTTTAGTTTTCGAGGGTAATAGCTACGTATGTTGGAAAAATGAAGATATTAGACTATTTTATTATTGCAAATGGTAAAGAATGTGATTAAAGGCTCTTTTCCTATGTCAAAAGTTTTAGTTTTCAAGGGTAATAGCTACGTATGTTGAAAAAATGAAGATATTAGACTATTTTATGATTGCACATGGTATAGAATGTAATTAAAGGCTCTTTTTCCTATGTCAAAAGTTTTAGTTTTCGAGGGTAATAGCTACGTGTGTTGAAAAAATGAAGATATTAGACTATTTTTTGATTGCAGATTGTAAAGAATGTGATTAAAGGCTCTTTTCCTATTTCAAAAGTTTTAGTTTTCGAGGGTAATAGCTACATATGTTGAAAAAATGAAGATATTAGACTATTTTATGATTGCAAATGGTAAAGAATGTGATTAAAGGCTCTTTTCCTATTTCAAAAGTTTTCGTATTCGAGGGTAATAGCTACGTATGTTGAAAAAATGAAGATATTAGACTATTTTATGATTGCAAATGGTAAAGAATGTGATTAAAGGCTCTTTTCCTATGTCAAAAGTTTTAGTTTTCGAGGGTAATAGCTACGTATGTTGAAAAAATGAAGATATTAGACTATTTTATGATTGCACATGGTAAAGAATGTGATTAAAGGCTCTTTTCCTGTTTCAAAAGTTTTAGTTTTCGAGGGTAATAGGTACGTATGTTGAAACAATGAAGATATTAGACTATTTTATGATTGCAAATGGTAAAGAATGTGATTAAAGGCTCTTTTCCTATGTCAAAAGTTTTAGTTTTCGAGGGTAATAGCTACGTTTGTTGGAAAAATGAAGATATTAGACTATTTTATGATTGCACATGGTAAAGAATGTGATTAAAGGCTCTTTTCCTATTTCAAAAGTTTTAGTTTTCGAGGGTAATAGCTACGTATGTTGGAAAAATGAAGATATTAGACTATTTTATTATTGCAAATGGTAAAGAATGTGATTAAAGGCTCTTTTCCTATGTCAAAAATTTTAGTTTTCGAGGGTAATAGCTACGTATGTTGAAAAAATGAAGATATTAGACTATTTTATGATTGCACATGGTATAGAATGTAATTAAAGGCTCTTTTTCCTATGTCAAAAGTTTTAGTTTTCGAGGGTAATAGCTACGTATAATGAAAAAATGAAGATATTAGACTATTTTATGATTTCAAATGGTAAAGAATGTGATTAAAGGCTCTTTTCCTATTTCAAAAGTTTTAGTTTTCGAGGGTAATAGCTAGGTCTGTGAAAAAAATGAAGATATTAGACTATTTTATGATTGCACATGGTAAAGAATGTGATTAAAGGCTCCTTTCCTATTTCAAAAGTTTTAGTTTTCGAGGGTAATAGCTACGTATATTGAAAAAATGAAGATATTAGACTATTTTATGATTGCAAATGGTAAAGAATGTTTTTAAAGGCTCTTTTCCTATGTCAAAAGTTTTAGTTTTCGAGGGTAATAGCTACGTATGTTGAAAAAAAGAAGATAATAGACTATTTTATGATTGCAAATGGTAAAGAATGTGATTAAAGACTCTTTTCCTATTTCAAAAGTTTTAGTTTTCGAGGGTAATAGCTACGTATGTTGAAAAAATGAAGATATTAGACTATTTTATGATTGCAAATGGTAAAGAATGTGATTAAAGGCTCTTTTCCTATTTCAAAATCTTTAGTTTTCGAGGGTAATAGCTACGTATGTTGAAAAAATGAAGATATTAGACTATTTTATGATTGCAAATGGTAAAGAATGTGATTAAACGCTCTTTTCCTATTTCAAAAGTTTTAGTTTTCGAGGGTAATAGCTACGTGTGTTGGAAAAATGAAGATATTAGACTATTTTATGATTGTACATGGTAAAGAATGTGCTTAAAGGCTCTTTTCCTATGTCAAAAGTTTTAGTTTTCGTGGGTAATAGCTATGTCTGTGGAAAAAATGAAGATATTAGACTATTTTATGATTGCAAATGGTAAAGAATGTGATTAAAGGCTCTTTTCCTATTTCAAAAGTTTTAGTTTTCGGCGGTAAGAGCTTTGTCTGTGGAAAAAGGAAGATATTAGACAATTTTATGATTGCACATGGTAAAGAATGTGATTAAAGGCTCTTTTCCTATTTCAAAAGTTTTAGTTTTCGAGGGTAATAGCTACGTATGTTGAAAAAATGAAGATATTAGACTATTTTATGATTGCAAATGGTAAAGAATGTGATTAAAGGCTCTTTTCCTATTTCAAAAGTTTTAGTTTTCGAGGGTAATAGCTACGTATGTTGAAAAAATGAAGATATTAGACTATTTTATGATTGCAAATGGTAAAGAATGTGATTGAAGGCTCTTTTCCTATGTCAAAAGTTTTAGTTTTCGAGGGTAATAGCTACGTTTGTTGAAAAAATGAAGATATTAGACTATTTTATGATTGCAGATTGTAAAGAATGTGATTAAAGGCTCTTTTCCTATGTCAAGAGTTTTAGTTTTCGAGGGTAATAGCTACGTATGTTGAAAAAATGAAGATATTAGACTATTTTATGATAGCAAATGGTAAAGAATGTGATTAAGGCTCTTTTCCTATGTCAAAAGTTTTAGTTTTCGAGGGTAATAGCTACGTATGTTGACAAAATGAAGATATTGAACTATTTATGATTGCAAATGGTAAAGAATGTGATTAAAGGCTCTTTTCCTATTTCAAAAGTTATAGTTTTCGAGGGTAAGTGCTTTGTCTGTGGAAAAAATGAAGATATTAGACAATTTTATGATTGCAAATGGTAAAGAATGTCATTAAAGGCTCTTTTCCTATGTCAAAAGTTTTAGTTTTCGAGGGTAATAGCTACGTATGTTGAAAAAATGAAGATATTAGACTATTTTATGATTGCACATGGTAAAGAATGTGATTAAAGGCTCTTTTCCTATTTCAAAAGTTTTAGTTTTCGAGGGTAATAGCTACGTATGTTGAAAAAATGAAGATATTAGACTATTTTATGATTGCACATGGTAAAGAATGTGATTAAAGGCTCTTTTCCTATTTCAAAAGTGTTAGTTTTCGAGCGTAATAGCTACGTATGTTGAAAAAATGTAGATATTAGACTATTTTATGATTGGACATGGTAAAGAATGTGATTAAAGGGCTCTTTTCCTATTTCAAAAGTTTTAGTTTTCGAGGGTAATAGCTACGTATGTTGAAAAAATGAAGATTTTAGACTATTTTATGGTTGCACATGGTAAAGAATGTGATTAAAGGCTCTTTTCCTATTTCAACAGTTTTAGTTTTCGAGGGTAATAGCTACGTATATTGAAAAAATGAAGATATTAGACTATTTTATGATTGCACATGGTAAAGAATGTGATTAAAGGCTCTTTTCCTACGTCAAAAGTTTTAGTTATCGAGGTTAATAGCTTTGTCTGTGGAAAAAATGAGGATATTAGACAATTTTATGATTGCACATGGTAAAAAATGTGATTAAAGGCTCTTTTCCTATGTCAAAAGTTTTAGTTTTCGAGTTTAATAGCTACGTTTGTTGAAAAAATGAAGATATTAGACTATTTTATGATTGCAGATTGTAAAGAATGTGATTAAAGGCTCTTTTCCTCTGTCAAAAGTTTTAGTTTTCGAGGGTAATAGCTACGTATGTTTTTTATTTAAAAAGTTTTAGTTTTCGAGGGTAATAGCTAGGTCTGTGAAAAAAATGAAGATATTAGACTATTTTATGATTGCACATGGTAAAGAATGTGATTAAAGGCTCTTTCCTATTTCAAAAGTTTTAGTTTTCGAGGGTAATGGCTACGTATGTTGAAAAAATGAAGATATTAGACTATTTTATGATTGCAAATGGTAAAGAATGTGATTAAAGGCTTTTTTCCTATGTCATAAGTTTTAGTTTTCGAGGGTAATAGCTACGTATGTTGAAAAAAATGAAGATATTAGACTATTTTATGATTGCACACGTAAAGAATGTGATTAAAGGCTCTTTTCCTATGTCAAAAGTTTTAGTTTTTCGAGTTTAATAGCTACGTTTGTTGAAAAATGAAGATATTAGACTATTTTATGATTGCAGATTGTAAAGAATGTGATTAAGGCTCTTTTCCTCTGTCAAAAGTTTTAGTTTTCGAGGGTAATAGCTACGTATGTGAAAAAATGAAGACTTAGACTATTTTATGATTGCAGATTGTAAAGAATGTGATTAAAGGCTCTTTTCCTATGTCAAGAGTTTTAGTTTTCGAGGGTAATAGCTACGTATGTTGAAAAAATGAAGATATTAGACTATTTTATGATAGCAAATGGTAAAGAATGTGATTAAAGGCTCTTTTCCTATGTCAAAAGTTTTAGTTTTCGAGTGGTAATAGCTATGTATGTTGAAAAAATGAAGATATTGAACTATTTTATGATTGCAAATGGTAAAGAATGTGATTAAAGGCTCTTTTCCTATTTCAAAAGTTTTAGTTTTCGAGGGTAAGTGCTTTGTCTGTGGAAAAAATGAAGATAATAGACAATTTTATGATTGCAAATGGTAAAGAATGTCATTAAAGGCTCTTTTCCTATGTCAAAAGTTTTAGTTTTCGAGGATAATAGCTACGTATGTTGAAAAAATGAAGATATTAGACTATTTTATGATTTCACATGGTAAAGAATGTGATTAAAGGTTCTTTTCCCATTTCAAAAGTATTAGTTTTCGAGGGTAATAGCTACGTATGTTGAAAAATGAAGATATTAGACTATTTTATGATTGCACATGGTAAAGAATGTGATTGAAGGCTCTTTTCCTATTTCAAAAGTTTTAGTTTTCGAGGGTAATAGCTACATATGTTGAAAAAATGAAGATATTAGACTATTTTATGTTTGCACATGGTAAGAATGTGATTAAAGGCTCTTTTCCTATTTCAAAAGTTTTAGTTTTCAAGGGTAATAGCTACGTATGTTGAAAAAAAGAAGATTTTAGACTATTTTATGATTGCACATGGTAAAGAATGTGATTAAAGGCTCTTTTCCTATTTCAAAAGTTTTAGTTTTCGAGGGTAATAGCTACGTATGTTGAAAAATGAGGATATTAGACTATTTATGATTGCACATGGTAAAGAATGTGATTAAAGGCTCTTTTCTTATGTCAAAAGTTTTAGTTTTCGAGGGTAATAGCTTTGTCTGTGGAAAAAATGAGGATATTAGACAATTTTATGATTGCACATGGTAAAAAAATGTGATTAAAGGCTCTTTTCCTATTCAAAAGTTTTAATTTTCGAGGGTAATAGCTACGTATGTTAAAAAAATGAAGATATTTGACAATTTTATGATTGCACATGGTAAAGAATGTGATTAAAGGCTCTTTTCCTATTTCAAAAGTTTTAGTTTTCGAGGGTAATAGCTACGTATGTTGAAAAAAATGAAGATATTAGACAATTTTATGATTGCATATGGTAAAGAATGTGATTAGTTTTCGAGGGTAATAGCTACGTATGTTGAAAAAATGAAGATATTAGACTATTTTATGATTGCAAATGGTAAAGAATGTGATTAAAGGCTCTTTTCAGATGTCAAAAGTTTTAGTTTTCGAGGGTAATAGCTAAGTATGTTAAAAAAATGAAGATATTAGACTATTTTATGATTGCATATGGTAAAGAATGTGATTAAACGCTCTTTTCCTATTTCAAAAGTTTTAGTTTTCGAGGGTAATAGCTACGTGTGTTGGAAAAATGAAGATATTAGACTATTTTATGATTGTACATGGTAAAGAATGTGCTTAAAGGCTCTTTTCCTATGTCAAAAGTTTTAGTTTTCGTGGGTAATAGCTATGTCTGTGGAAAAAATGAAGATATTAGACTATTTTATGATTACACTTGGTAAAGAATGTGATTAGTTTTCGACGGTAATAGCTACGTATGTTGAAAAAATGAAGATATTAGACTATTTTATGATCGCAAATGGTAAAGAATGTGATTAAAGGCTCTTTTCCTATTTCAAAAGTTTTAGTTTTCGAGGGTAATAGCTAGGTCTGTGAAAAAATGAAGATATTAGACTATTTTATGATTGCAAATGGTAAAGAATGTGATTAAAGGCTCTTTTCCTATTTCAAAAGTTTTAGTTTTCAAGGGTAATAACTATGTATGTTGAAAAAATGAAGATATTAGACTATTTATGATTGCAAATGGTAAAGAATGTGATTAAAGGCTCTTTTCCTATTTCAAAAGTTTTAGTTTTCGAGGGTAATAGCTACGTATGTTGAAAAATGAAGATATTAGACTATTTTATGATTGCAAATGGTAAAGAATGTGATTAAAGGCTCTTTTCCTATGTCAAAAGTTTTAGTTTTCGAGGAAAATAGCTACGTGTGTTGAAAAAATGAAGATAATAGACTATTTTATGATTGCACATGGCAAAGAATGTGATTAAAGGCTCTTTTCCTATTTCAAAAGTTTTAGTTTTCGTCAGTAATAGCTACGTATGTTGAAAAAATGAAGATATTAGACTATTTTATGATTGCAAATGGTAAAGAATGTGATTAAAGGCTCTTTTCCTATGTCAAAAGTTTTAGTTTTCGAGGGTAATAGCTACGTATGTTGAAAAAATGAAGATATTAGACTATTTTATGATTGCAAATGGTAAGAATGTGATTAAAGCTCTTTTCCTATTCAAAAGTTTTAGTTTTCGAGGGTAATAGCTACGTATGTTGAAAAAAATTAAGATATTAGACTATTCTATGATTGCAAATGGTAAAGAATGTGATTAAACGCTCTTTTCCTATTTCAAAAGTTTTAGTTTTCGAGGGTAATAGCTACGTATGTTTGAAAAATGAAGATATTAGACTATTTTATGATTGTACATTGTAAAGAATGTGCTTAAAGGCTCTTTTCCTATGTCAAAAGTTTTAGTTTTCGTGGGTAATAGCTATGTCTGTTGAAAAAATGAAGATATTAGACTATTTTATGATTACAAATGGTAAAGAATGTGATTAAAGGCTCTTTTCCTATTTCAAAAGTTTTAGTTTTCGGGGGTAAGAGCTTTGAGAGGGAAAAAGGAAGATATTAGACAATTTTATGATTGCACATGGTAAAGAATGTGATTAAAGGCTCTTTTCCTATTTCAAAAGTTTTAGTTTTCGAGGGTAATAGCTACGTATGTTGAAAAAATGAAGATATTAGACTATTTTATGATTGCAAATGGTAAAGAATGTGATTAAAGGCTCTTTTCCTATTTCAAAAGTTTTAGTTTTCGAGGGTAATAGCTACGTTTGTTGAAAAAATGAAGATATTAGACTATTTTATGATTGCAAACTGGTAAAGAATGTGATTGAAGGCTCTTTTCTATGTCAAAGTTTTAGTTTTCGAGGGTAATAGCTACGTATGTTGAAAAAATGAAGATATTAGACTATTTTATGATTGCAGATTGTAAAGAATGTGATTAAAGGCTCTTTTCCTATTTCAAAAGTTTTAGTTTTCGAGGGTAATAGCTACATATGTTGAAAAAATGAAGATATTAGACTATTCTATGATTGCAAATGATAAAGAATGTGATTAAAGGCTCTTTTCCTATTTCAAAAGTTTTCGTATTCGAGGGTAATAGCTACGTATGTTGAAAAAATGAAGATATTAGACTATTTTATGATTGCAAATGGTAAAGAATGTGATTAAAGGCTCTTTTCCTATGTCAAAAGTTTTAGTTTTCGAGGGTAATAGCTACGTATGTTGAAAAAATGAAGATATTAGACTATTTTATGATTGCACATGGTAAAGATGTGATTAAAGGCTCTTTTCCTGTTTCAAAAGTTTTAGTTTTCGAGGGGTAATAGGTACGTATGTTGAAACAATGAAGATATTAGACTATTTTATGATTGCAAATGGTAAAGAATGTGATTAAAGGCTCTTTTCCTATGTCAAAAGTTTTAGTTTTCGAGGGTAATAGCTACGTTTGTTGGAAAAATGAAGATATTAGACTATTTTATGATTGCACATGGTAAAGAATGTGATTAAGGCTCTTTTTCCTATGTCAAAAGTTTTAGTTTTCGAGGGTAATAGCTACGTTTGTT
>NW_027065843.1:0-20487 GCF_032884065.1 Artemia franciscana | reverse complement strand
AATTAACTGCGTAAAACTTGCGAATATACAACATTCTTCGCTGTCCAATTGTCGCTGCATGTAAATAGATTGTCAGGTTTACCGACCCTCGAACATGCAACGTACAATTGTCCATGGTAAAAACAATCAGTATTAAGATCTATACCGCATTTTTCTAATGATTGACCTTGAGCTTTGTTAATGGTGATTGCAAATGCTAATCGAATTGGGAATGGCAATCTTTTAAATTGAAAAGGCAGATCCGTTGGAATCATGGGAATGCGAGTAATAAGAACAGCCTCACCCTCAAAAGGCCCTGTCAAGATTGTGGCCTCTATTAGTTTTTCCATTGTTTTTTTTTTACGGCAAGTCGCGTGCCATTGCAAAGCTTTGGTTGGTTGATATTTCTTAAAAGTATTATTGGTACGCCTATTTTTAGTTGTAGCACGTGTGGTGGAAACCCTGAAAGATCCACGGAATTTAAAATTCAGATGGATAATTAACCGCTTCATTTGGTTCCAGAACTGTGTCGACTGACTTGAAAAGGACTGCCTGGTCTCGAATCTTGGTCAAAACAATATTGTTGATTTCGTGGACGGCTATATTTTTGGGTGCGAGAATCGCTCTTTCACTTAGCCTTTTATTATTTTTATAATTTTTTAGAATATTCGGAAATACTTTTTCAGTCAATTCATTTTTGGACGTCACTAAATTACAGAAATCAGCAGGTAGTTGTATACGTCCTGAAATTGAGTCTACTGGGAGCTTTCCGTTTCCAATTGCCAGCAATTGATCTGAAAATGTTTGACCAGAGTCATCGTTTTGCAATAGGACACGCATATTTGTAGTTAATTTTAATGTTTTTAGGTGTGCCCATAAATTAGAATTTTTCAGGCAAGCATTCATTTCGTCTGCAGGAGTTGATCTAGGTATTATAGGTAATGTTTGCCTGAAATCTCCCGCAAGCAATATTAATGTGCTGCCAAAGGGTTTCGACTTCCCTCGCAAATCTTTCAAGCATTGATCCAGAGCCTCGAGCGATTTTTTGTGTGCCATTGTGCACTCATTCCAAATAATAAGTTTGCATTGCAGCAATACTTTACCCATCCCAGATGATTTGGAAATATTGCACGTGGGAGTTTCTGTAGAATGCAAATTCAGAGGCAATTTCAAAGCGGAATGAGCAGTTCTTCCACCAGGCAGCAATGTTGCGGCTATTCCGGACGACGCAATTGCCAACGCTATATCATTTTTTGATCGAATTGATGCCAGAATCAGTTTACAATTAAAAATTTGTCTTTGAACGATTTTCTTAAATACTTTTAATGATGTCATCGTCATAACAAACATGACGACAACTAACTTCATGACAACATGACGACATGATGACATGAGGTCACTCGAAATGATGACATGACGTCACTCGACAGACAGACAGACAGACATAACCCACAAACAACTTATTTTTATAAATATATATATATATATATATATATATATATATATATATATATATATATATATATATATATATATATATATATATATATATATATATATATATATATATGTATATATATATATATATATATATATATATATATATATATATATATATATATATATATATATATATATATATATATATATATATATATATATATATATATATATATATATATATATATATATATATATATACTAGCTGTTGGGGTGGCGCTTCGCGCCACCCCAACACTTAGTTGGTGGGGGCGCTTCGCGCCCCCCCCCAAGCCCCCCCGCGCGCGTAAGTCGTTACGCGCCATAATAGTTACGCGCCATTGTAGTTGTGTCCCTATGTCCCACCTGTGAATACAGATATATATATATATATATATATATATATATATATATATATATATATATATATATATATATATATATATATATATATATATATATATATATATGGTTTTAACTACGTAAAACTTGCGAATATACGACATTCTTTGCTGTCCCATTGTCTTTGCATATAAATAGATTGTCAGGTTTACCGACTCTTGAACATGCAACATATAATGGTCCATGGGAAAACAATCTGTATTCAGATCTATACCTCATGATTCTAATGATTGCCCTTGAGCTTTGTTGATGGTGATTGCTCATCGACCATTCCCTGCCCCGGTGTCCCGGTCGTCATTTATATCCCCCTGTTTCCCCCGGTGTCCCCGTTGTAGTTGTGTCCCTGTGTCCCGGTCGTCATTTATATTCCCTGTGTCCCGGTCGTCATTTGTATCCCGGTGTCCCGGTCTGTATATACATTCGTTTTTTAGTTTTGTTTTTCTCCTTTATTTTTTTCCCTTTTTTCTTTTTTAGTTTATTTAGATTTTTAGATTTTTTAGTTTTTTTATTAGTTTTAGTTTTTTTTCTTTTTAGTTTTTTTGTAGTTTTTACCTTCTTTTTAGTTTTGTTAGTTTTTTTTTTTACTTATGTCCTGGTCGTCATTTATACTCCCTGTGTCCCGGTGCTTTGTTGATTGCTAATCGAACATTCCTTTTGTCCTGGTCGCTTTCTCTTTGAGTGTCGTCATTTATTTTTTTCTTTTTTAGTTCTTTTAGTTTTTACCTTTTTTAGTTTTTTTTAGGTTTTTAGATGAAAATTTTTTTTAGTTTTTTCCTTTTTTTCTTTTTAGTTTTTTATTGGTTTTTACCTTTATTTTAGCTTATTTTTCAGTTTTTTCCTTTTTTTAGTTTTTTTTTTATTTTTTATTTTTTTTAGTTTTTTACCTTTTTTAGTTTTTTTTTGGTTTTTTTAGTTTTTTAGCTTTTTTACTTTTTTTATTAGTTTTTAGTTTTTTTGTAGTTTTTGCCTTTTTTTAGTTTTTTCAGTTTTTTTTTAGTTTTTTATTGGTTTTTACCTTTATTTTAGCTTATTTTTCAGTTTTTTCCTTTTTTTAGTTTTTTTAGTTTTTTAGCTTTTTTATTTTTTTATTAGTTTTTAGTTTTTTTTTGTAGTTTTTGCCTTTTTTTTAGTTTTTTTAGTTTTTTAGCTTTTTTATTAGTTTTTAGTTTTTTTTGTAGTTTTTGCCTTTTTAAGTTTTTTTAGTTTTTTAGCTTTTTTATTTTTTTTATTAGTTTTTAGTTTTTTTTGTAGTTAGTTTTTTACCTTTTTTTTTAGTTTTTTTAGTTTTTTAGCTTTTTATTTTTTTATTAGTTTTTAGTTTTTTTTTTGTAGTTTTTGCCTTTTTTTAGTTTTTTTAGTTTGTTAGCTTTTTTATTAGTTTTTAGTTTTTTTTTGTAGTTTTTGCCTTTTTTTAGTTTTTTTAGTTTTTTAGCTTTTTAATTTTTTTTATTAGTTTTTAGTTTTTTTTTGTAGTTTTTGCCTTTTTTTAGTTTTTTTCAGTTTTGACGTCACCTGATCCAGTTTTTTCAGGTGACGTCACCTGATCCAAATAGATTGTCAGGTTTACCGACTCTTGAACATGCAACATATAATGGTCCATGGGAAAACAATCTGTATTCAGATCTATACCTCATGATTCTAATGATTGCCCTTGAGCTTTGTTGATAGTGATTGCTAATCGACCATTCCCTGTCCCGGTGTCCCGGTCGTCATTTATATCCCCCTGTTTCTCCCGGTGTCCCCGTTGTAGTTGTGTCCCTGTGTCCTAGTCGTCATTTATATTCCCTGTGTCCCGGTCGTCATTTGTATCCCGGTGTCCCGGTCTGTATATACATTCGTTTTTTAGTTTTGTTTTTCTCCTTTATTTTTTTCCTTTTTTTTCTTTTTTAGTTTATTTAGATTTTTAGATCTTTTAGTTTTTTTATTAGTTTTTAGTTTTTTTTTTCTTTTTAGTTTTTTTGTAGTTTTTACCTTCTTTTTAGTTTTGTTAGTTTTTTTTTTTTACTTATGTCCTGGTCGTCATTTATACTCCCTGTGTCCCGGTGCTTTGTTGATTGCTAATCGAACATTCCTTTTGTCCTGGTCGCTTTCTCTTTGAGTGTCGTCATTTATTTTTTTCTTTTTTAGTTCTTTTAGTTTTTACCTTTTTTAGTTTTTTTAGTTTTTTAGATGAAAATTTTTTTTAGTTTTTTCCTTTTTTTTCTTTTTAGTTTTTTATTGGTTTTTACCTTTATTTTAGGTTATTTTTCAGTTTTTTCCTTTTTTTTAGTTTTTTTTATTTTTTATTTTTTTTAGTTTTTTACCTTTTTTTAGTTTTTTTAGTTTTTTTAGTTTTTTAGCTTTTTTACTTTTTTTATCAGTTTTTAGTTTTTTTTGTAGTTTTTGCCTTTTTTTAGTTTTTTCAGTTTTTTTTAGTTTTTTATTGGTTTTTACCTTTATTTTAGCTTATTTTTCAGTTTTTTCCTTTTTTTTAGTTTTTTTTTAGTTTTTAGTTTTTTACCTTTTTTAGTTTTTTTAGTTTTTTAGTTTTTTAACTTTTTTATTTTTTTTATTAGTTTTTAGTTTTTTGTAGTTTTTGCCTTTTTTTTAGTTTTTTTAGTTTTTTAGCTTTTTTATTAGTTTTTAGTTTTTTTGTAGTTTTTGCCTTTTTTTAGTTTTTTTAGTTTTTTAGCTTTTTTATTTTTTTTTATTAGTTTTTAGTTTTTTTTGTAGTTAGTTTTTTTTTTAGTTTTTTACCTTTTTTTAGTTTTTTTAGTTTTTTTAGTTTTTTAGCTTTTTTATTTTTTTTATTAGTTTTTAGTTTTTTTTTGTAGTTTTTGCCTTTTTTTAGTTTTTTTAGTTTTTTAGCTTTTTTATTAGTTTTTAGTTTTTTTTGTAGTTTTTGCCTTTTTTTAGTTTTTTTAGTTTTTTAGCTTTTTTTATTTTTTTTATTAGTTTTTAGTTTTTTTTGAAGTTTTTGCCTTTTTTTAGTTTTTTTCAGTTTTGACGTCACCTGATCCAGTTTTTTCAGGTGACGTCACCTGATCCACGATCCACAGATCCACAGACAACTTATTTTTATATATATAGAAGATATATATATATATATATATATATATATATATATATATATATATATGTTTTTAACTACGTAAAACTTGCGATTATACAACATTCTTCGCTGTCCCATTGTCTGTGCATATAAATAGATTGTCAGGTTTACCGACTCTTGAACATGCAACATATAATTGTCCATGGGAAAAACAATCCGTATTCAGATCTATACCTCATTATTCTAATGATTGCCCTTGAGCTTTGTTGATGGTGATTGCTAATCCCTGTCGTCATTTATATATCCCCCTGTGCCCCCCGGCGTCCCCGTTGTAGTTGTGTCCCTGTGTCCCGGTCGTCATTTATATTCCCTGTGTTCCGGTGTCCCGGTCTGTATATAAATTCGTTTTTAAATTGGTATATGATGAAATAAATTTTTAGTTTTTTTCCTTTTTTTTCTTTTTAGTTTTTTTTGTAGTTTTTACCTTTTTTAGTTTTTTATTTTTATTTTTATTTTTTTAGTTTTCTTTTACTCCTTTTTTAAGTGTTTTTTCTTTTTAGTTTTTAGTTTTTTTAGTTTTTTACCTTTTTTTTATTTTTTTTAAGTTTTTTTAGTTTTTTAGCTTCTTTAGTTTTTTTTTTATTAGCTTTTAGTTTTTTTTGTAGTTTTTACCTTTTTTTAAGCCAAGGTTCGAACCTGGAACCTCTTGAACCTAGAACCTGGAACATAACGCCTTACCAACTCAGCTACATCGGCTTGAATACATTCGTCTTTGAATTGGTATATGATGAAATATTTCAGACGTTATGCGGACAAACACGACGTCACTTGACAGACAGACAGACAACTTATTTTTATATATATTCTCTGTGTCCCGGTCGTCATTTGTGTCCCGGTGTCCCGGTCTGTATATACATTCGTTTTTGAATTGGTATATGATGAAATAAATTTTTAGTTTTTTTCCTTTTTTTCTTTTCAGTTTTTTTCCTTTTTTTAGTTTTTTTTTTCTTTTTAGTTTTTTACCTTTTATTATTTTTTTTAGTTTTTTAGCTTTTTTAGTTTTTTTGTTAGTTTAGTTTTTTTGTAGTTTTTACCTTTTTTTAAGCCAAGGTTCGAGCCTGGAACCTCTTGAACCTATAACCTGGAACATAACGCCTTACCAACTCAGCTACATCGGCTTGAATACATTCGTTTTTGAATTGGTATATGATGAAATAATTCAGACGTCATATGCGGACAAACACGACGTCACTCGACAGACAGACAGACAACTTATTTATATATATATATAGAAGAGGCAAATTATTAAACATGCCAGATATATTCAATTATAGTTAGAGCCTTTACAAATAATATGGTTGTTATTCGTTGCTGACTGTCACCTTTGCTTGTGCTATGCTCCGCTGATTTTATTGTTGAGGACTCATCTTGTATTTACTGAACGACGGGTGATCAAACCCATCAATCTTTTTCAATTAAATGAGCATAATTCTGTCATATATTAATGTTTCTACACAGATCTGGCCATCATCTTCCTCCGGAGAAGGCTGAGTTTTGGGAGGGATTTCCGGGTACCCTACATTTTTGCTTGTCAGGACAGAAATTTTGAACTTGGTAAAAAAAAAAAAAAAAACAGACAAAAATTGAAGAAGGAACGCTAGTGCTAGTGGTAGTACCTCTCTACCTGCTTCAGTTTCTTCTTCATGGTAGGCCATACCAAGATAAATGAAAATCTGCAACTTTATTTTTTTTACATCCTATGACTGCTGTCGCAAGAATAAAAAAGAAGGAAAAAAAGGATTGAATTTCTGGGTTACATTAGGCAAGGATGTGTTTATAAGTTTTACATGATTTTCTTAAACTTAAATATTGCCATTTTTGGCGAACAGTTAGACTTTATGTCTACAAGCTAAAACTTATTTCCAAAGGCAAGTTACCTTGATCGAGATGAAAAGAGTCATTTAACCATGGAAACCATGCTTTTTTAGATCTGAATAATACGGTGATTAGACCTTTCAAATGGTAAAAGTTTCTAAGGAATGATACCACTCTACCAAACAATTTGCCAACTCTGCTAAATATTTCATTTGTTTGTTACACATTTCAGGCGTGATCATTTGTGAGAGATAGAATTAACTTTGTTCCAAAACAGCTGACCATTTGACATTATGTTTTGATGGCAGAACAGTGCTAACACCTTTTTAACACTCACTGCTACTAAATCCTAAGAATCGATAGCAACAAGTATTTGAATACATGTATTTTTTTTACAGGTATGGTTGAAAATCAGGTTGACAACATTCCTATCCAAACGGACATCATAAAAAAAGAAATTTTTGAACAGATTGATTTGAACTTGTAAGTATAATTTTTCTAATCAAAGGGGCTGTAAAAAAATTTAAAGATTAAGTGAATTAGGAGTGTATTATAAGCTGTTATTTCTAAATGTTAACTTTAAAGGGGTAAATTTTAACCTTGGGTTAACATTATACTTGTTTAGTTGTTTCAAGATAATTAAAGGAGGAGGCTTCTTAAAAAAAAAAAAAAAAAAATGAAAAACAGTCGACTGACTTCTACGAAAGCTCCTTAATTTTTTATTTCATATCTGGGTGGGGAGGTGGAAGGGATAAAATTGGGCAGAACGCGTGTTTCTGTTGCAAAATTTATCGAACCCCCGTAAAAAGATAACATGCAAACAAATATGTGAGTTACAAAAACAGCTTAGATCGGGGTTTCCAAGTTTTTACTGTTTTCCCAGAATTTCTCCGAATGCATCGATTTATACCAAGTGGTTCCAAACCGATTGCGGACCATGCCCCAGCTAGGCACGCTGCCTAGCGTGCCTAGCTAGCTAAATTTATATATATATATATATATATATATTATATGTATTATATATATATATATATATATATATATATATATATATATATATATACATATATATATATATATATATATATATATATATATATATAAAATTTTTTCTACTACAAGTAAGGAACAAAATTAAAACTAACAAAAACTATTCCGCATATGAGGAGAGCTGCCCTTTCTTCAACCCTTGCTGTTTACACTATAGTTTTGAAGTTTTTATAAAATACACTTGATCCAAAGTCAGTGGTCCTTGTGTTTCAGGAATCGTTCATAAAAAACTGGGACAAAAAGTCAAATTTAGCGTGAAGAGGAAGTAATGAGGTAGGGGTAGTCACCCTAATATACGGATTAGTTTCTACTAGTTTTAAGTTTTAATGTTGCGCCTTGTTTTATGTCGAAAATAACTTCCTTCAAATTTTGCTTGGAAATTCCCCATCTCCATACAAAACTTCCAGTGGAAAACTCCCCCCGTCAAACTTTACTCTCCATAGAAGATTCTCCCCGTGCCCACAATAGGAGTCCGGAGCAAAAATCCTCTCCCTTCTGAGCAATTCCCGTATATTTCCCAGTAATTTACACTATTTGTGAGTAATGGGCAAAATACACCACGTACAGCCGTTTCCCGAGGGCAGCGGGCGTTATGTCATCCCAGAGACATATTCATTAGACCTTTAAACTATACTGAACGAAAAAGATACATCAAAATTCTGATCGGACGTCTTTTAGAAAGACGTTAGTTGTTAGCCTTCCTCCAATCCTTTTTGTCACTCAAAAAGCGCATTAGAACTTTTAATTCCTGATCGAATGAGCCCTCTCTTGGTGTTCTGGGACCATTGATTCAACGCACCCACCTCTGGGAAAAAGAACGATAAAAAGGATAAACAAAAACGCATCCGTCATCTTTCTTCCGACAAAAAATACACCATTCCATGTTTTTGTAGACAGGTACTTGAAACATCTACAGAAGCGTTATCTGATATGCTAAATTTAATCGGGTGATTTTCATTAAGATCGCTAATCGATTCTTTATATGACAGCAATATACAAACAATTTGATTTCTGACCGAAGAGTTAAAGGGATAGGAGGGACAGAAAGCGGGTTTTTGTTGGAAAATTTGTTAAATGCCCTAAAAACAGGAACAGAACGCAGAAAAGTATTTGAGTTATGGAAAAAAAACTAGGTCGTAGAGTCAATTTTAATGGACAGTTGTCCGAATCAGGCACGTACACTGACAGTTGAACAGGGTTTACCTTGGACCCTGGTTTCCTGGCTTTAACTGATTTCCCGTGATTTCCTATAAATTCCAACTAAAGAATTTTTCGTATAAGAGAGGAGCCGCCCCTTCTTCGACGCTCGCTCTTTACGCTAAACTCTTGAAGCTCTTTAAAAATACTTCTCAACCAAATTCAACTGTCCTTGTGTTTCAGAAGTCGTTCTTAGAGATTTGGGCAGAAAGTCAAACTTAAGCGTAAAGAGCAAGTGACGAGGAAAGGGCAGGCCCTCTCGTATTCGAATGATTTTTGTTAGTTTAAAGTTTTAACGTTGCTTTATCTTTTTAGTTGAAAAACTTTTTTTATGGTTTTTCAAAGCATGCCAGGAACTTCTCCCCCCCCTCCTTGTAAAATTCCTCTTAAAAACTTTACTCCCCTCGGAAGCTCTACTGCCCACGGAAGATTATCCCAATAGACAATCCCCCCGCAGATATTCCCCCCCCCCCCGCAATATTCTCATATATTTCCCAATAACTAACACTATTTGTAAACAATGGATTAATTGCATAACTTACAGTCCATTCCCTAGGGACAGTGGGAGGGTCATGTCTTCCCCAGAGACATAGTTATTGCGCTCATAAGCTAAGCTGAACAAAATGCTATATCAAAATTCTGATCAGAGGTCTTTGGGAAAAGGGGATGTGGGAGGGGGCCTAATTGCCCTCCAATCTTTTTGGTCACATAAAAAAGGGACTAGAACTTTTAATTTTCGTTCGAATAGGCCCTCTCCCGATCTTCTAGTACCATTAATTTGATACGAACATTCCTGGGAAAAAGCAAACAAGCAAATAATTACGAATCTGTGATCTTTCTTCCGGAAAAGAAATACAGAAGTCCATATTTTTGTAGTTAGGTACTTGAAGTTGAAACCTCTACAGTAGGGTTTTCTGATTGGTTGATTTTCATTATGATTGCTTGATTTTTTGGGGATGTTTCCGCCTTTTTTGAAAATTAAGCAGATTTTTCTAGGTTCCTTTGATTTAATTGGTAACGGCAAACTTTAGGGATTTTGTATATTGGGAATCAATATAGTATGTACTGGGCCATAGGTTGCAACACTACAACCAATGAATTATCCAAACAGTGTAAAGTACTCGCTTTGAAGTAATGACGATATCCTTAGCCTTTTATTCTTTTTCAATGTGGATCTCAGCTTGGATTCTATCAAACAATTCGAGGTAACGAACTAAGGAGCGACGCGGCTCAATACGAAACTCTAAAAAACGGAATTTTGATACTAAAAGATGCATCAAAAGAATTGAATTTTCTTGCTAATTTTAAATATATAAGTTTCATTAAATTTAGTCTTTGTCATCAAAAGTTACGAGCCTGAGAAAATTTGTCTTATTTTCTAAATCAATATCTATCCTAAATCAGATGGATATCTATGTATATAAAAATCTTCTATATATATATATATATATATATATATATATATATATATATATATATATATATATATATATAAACAATTGTTTGTCTGTGTACTGACGTCATGTTTGTGTGTCGACTGACTTCATGTTTGTCGACTGACGTCATTATAAGGATTGAGCTGTATGTCGCCATGAAGTTGTTTGTCGACTGACGTCATGTTTGTCAACTGATGAAATTACAGACCGGGACACCGGGACACAAATGAAGACCGGGACACAGGGAATATAAATGACGACCGGGACACTCAAAGAGAAATTACAGACTGGGATACCGGGACACAGGGAATATAAATGACGACCGGGACACAGGGACACAACTACAACAGGGACGCCGGGGGCAAAGGGGGATATATAAATGACGACGGGGACACAGAGAATGTTCGATTAGCAATCACCATCAACAAAGCTCAAGGGCAATCATTAGAATAGTGAGGTATAGATCTGAATACGGATTGTTTTTCCCGTGGACAATTATATGTTGCATGTTCAAGAGCCGGTAAACCTGACAATCTATTTATATGCACAGACGATGGTATATATTCACAGGTGGGACACAGGGACCCAACTACAATAGCGCGTAACTAATATGGCGCGTAACGACTTACGCGCACGAGGGAGCTTGGGGGGGCGCGAAGCGCCCCCATCAACAAAGGTTATATATATATATATATATATATATATATATATATATATATATATATATATATATATATATATATATATATATATACCACCTATCCCATCTTCTTTGTGTTACTAAACGATAGAGATATGTGACTATGAATGTTTTTTAAACATACAGTCATAATTTATATTATACCTAATTAATGGCACAGCCTTGTAAAATTACTGCATAATATATGTTTAGCGTGATAATACAGATATTCACGCAATATCAAAGGATAATACTTTTATATTACAAATCCCTCATAGACAATACTAAATGTGGTGCAAATTTTATCTTTGGCTGGCGTGCAAAGTGAGCGAAGGGTATATTACTTTTGTCAAAATTAAGATAAATAAACGGTAATATATTCAGTTAATTAAAGGCTAGATGAACAATTTATAATGAACATGGTTTACATGCCCTAATGAAAAATTTGAGGCGTAAATTAGTTTTTGCAAAACCAAATTATAAATAATTTCTTCTATCCAAGGTGTTTATTTTGCATGATGAAATGCTCCAAAATTTCTTTTATTCGTCAAGGTAAGTAGTTGGATTTACTTTTGATTTTACTATGGTTATTTGCAGGACTAAATTAAAGGCTGCTCTGGATGCCTTTCAAAACTAGTATTTTAGGCTATCGATGTGAAATAAGCCCTTAATTTATATATTAATCATATATTAATTTATATATATCCCCAAACAAAACCCGTTACAATCGCAACTGTCTGTGCATGATTTATAGCGCTTATTGCGCCCCTGTGCTTTTGTTTTTATCAGGCATGGCTCATCTGTTTCGTAAGAAAGATCGCCATACTCTATGTGCGGCTTATTTTAAATATTGCAAATTTCTCCTCCGGCTTCCTAGATGGCACCAAAACAAAAAAAAATAATTACTCGATTAAGTTTAATAGATGTGCCTTCTCAGATTAGATCTTCCAGTGATGATTTATGTATAAAGACTATCAACTTTATTCACGTTTACGACCCTCAGCAGCCTTTTTTTCCATATTGATACTGGTTATTTAGTCCATGTTGTCTTTTGTTAGTTTGAATTATATATCTATATATATATATAAATAAGTTGTCTGTGTGTGTGTGGGTCTGTCTGTCGGGTGACGCCATGTTTGTGTGTCAACTGGCGTTATGTTTTCAACTGACGAAATTACAGACCGGGACATCGGGACACAAATGACGACCGGGACACCGGCACATAGGGAATATAAATGACGACACTCAAAGAGAAAGCGACCGGGACAAAAGGAATGTTCGATTAGCAATCACCATCAACAAAGCACCGGGACACAAATGACGACCGGGACACTGGGAGTATAAATGACGACCCGGACATAAGTAAAAAAAAAAAAAACTAAAAAGGTAAAAAGGGGGCACAGGGGGATATAAATGACGACCTGGACACAAGGAATATAAATGACGACCGGGACACAGGGAATATAAATGACGACCGGGACACAGGGACACAACTACAAAGGGGACGCCGGGGGCACAGGGGGATATATAAATGACGATGGCGACACAGGTAATGGTCGATTAGCAATCACCATCAACAAAGCTCAAGGGCAATCATTAGAATCATGAGGTATTATATGATTGGATGGTCCCATGGACCATTATATGTTGCATGTTCAAGAGTCGGTAAACCTGACAATCTATTTATATGCACAGACAATGGGACAGCAAAGAATGTTGTATATTCGCAAGTATTACGTAGTTAAAAACATATATATATATATATATATATATATATATATATATATATATATATATATATATATATATATATATATATATATATATATATTCACAGGTGGGACATAGGGACACAACTACAATGGCGCGGAACTAATATGGCGTGTAACGACTTACGCGCGCGGGGGGGCTTGGGGGGGCGCTAAGCGCCCCACCAACTAGGTGTTGGAGTGGCGTGAAGCGCCACCCCTACAGCCAGTATATATATATATATATATATATATATATATATATATATATATATATATATATATATATATATATATATATATATATATATATATATACTAGCTGTTGGGGTGGCGCTTCGCGCCGCGAAGCGCCACGAATATATATATATATATATATATATATATATATATATATATACATATATATATATGTTTTTAACTACGTAAAACTTGCGAATATACAACAGTCTTTGCTGTCCCATTGTCTGTGCATATAAATAGATTGTCAGGTTTACCGACTCTTGAACATGCAACATATAATGGTCCATGGGAAAACAATCAGTATTCAGATCTATGCCTCATGATTCTAATGATTGCCCTTGAGCTTTGTTGATGGTGATTGCTAATCGACCATTCCCTGTGTCGCTGTCGTCATTTATATATTCCCCTGTGCCCCCCGGCGTCCCCGTTGTAGTTGTGTCCCGGTCGTCATTTGTGTCCCGGTGTCCCAGTCTGTGATTTCTCTTTGAGTGTCCTGGGTGTCATTTATATTCCTTGTGTCCCGGTCTGTATATACATTCGTTTTTGAATTGTTTTTTTTTAGTTTTTAGTTTTTTACCTTTTTTTTAGTTTTTTTAGTTATACCTCATGATTCTAATGATTGCCCTTGAGCTTTGTTGATGGTGATTGCTAATCGAACATTCCCTGTGTCCCCGTCGTCATTTATATATCCCCCTGTGCCCCCGGCGTCTCCGTTGTAGTTGTGTCCCTGTGTCCCGGTCGTCATTTATATTCCCTGTGTCCCGGTCGTCATTTGTATCCCGGTCTGTATATACATTCGTTTTTGAAATGGTATATGATGAAATAGATTCTTGTATTTTTCCCCTTTTTTCTTTTTAGTTTTTTTTTGGTTTTTACTTTTTTTAGTTTTTTTTTCTTTTTTCTTTTTAGTTTTTTTTTCTCCTTTATTTTTCATTTTTTTCCTTTTTTTATTTTTTTTCTTTTTAGTTTTTTTAGTTTTTACCTTTTTTAGTTTTTTTATTAGTTTTTAGGTTTTTTTCTTTTTAGTTTTTTTGTAGTTTTTACCTTTTTTTAGTTTTTTTAGTTTTTTTTTTTTTACTTATGTCCTGGTCGTCATTTATATTCCCTGTGTCCCGGTCGTCATTTGTGTCCGATGCTTTGTTGATGGTGATTGCTAATCGAACATTCCTTGTGTCCCGGTCGCTTTCTCTTTGAGTGTCCCGGTCGCCATTTATATTCCTTATGTGCCGGTGTCCCGGTCGTCATTTGTGTCTCGATGTCCCGGTCTGTAATTTCGTCAGTCAAAAACATGACGTCAGTCGACACACAAACATGACGTCACTCGACAGACAGACAGACACACACACACACACACACACACACACACACACACACACACACACACACACACACACACACACACACACACACACACACACACACACACACACACACACACACACACACACACACACACACACACACACACACACACACACACACACACACACACACACACACACACACACACACACACACACACACACACACACACACACACACACACACACACACACACACACACACACACACACACACACACACACACACACACACACACCACACACACACACACACACACACACACACACACACACACACACACACACACACACACACACACACACACACACACACACACACACACACACACACACACACACACACACACACACACACACACACACACACACACACACACACACACACACACACACACACACACACACACACACACACACACACACACACACACACACACACACACACACACACACACACACACACACACACACACACACACACACACACACACACACACACACACACACACACACACACACACACACACACACACACACACACACACACACACACACACACACACACACACACACACACACACACACACACACACACACACACACACACACACACACACACACACACACACACACACACACACACACACACACACACACACACACACACACACACACACACACACACACACACACACACACACACACACACACACACACACACACACACACACACACACACACACACACACACACACACACACACACACACACACACACACACACACACACACACACACACACACACACACACACACACACACACACACACACACACACACACACACACACACACACACACACACACACACACACACACACACACACACACACACACACACACACACACACCACACACACACACACACACACACACACACACACACACACACACACACACACACACACACACACACACACACACACACACACACACACACACACACACACACACACACACACACACACACACACACACACACACACACACACACACACACACACACACACACACACACACACACACACACACACACACACACACACACACACACACACACACACACACACACACACACACACACACACACACACACACACACACACACACACACACACACACACACACACACACACACACACACACACACACACACACACACACACACACACACACACACACACACACACACACACACACACACACACACACACACACACACACACACACACACACACACACACACACACACACACACACACACACACACACACACACACACACACACACACACACACACACACACACACACACACACACACACACACACACACACACACACACACACACACACACACACACACACACACACACACACACACACACACACACACACACACACACACACACACACACACACACACACACACACACACACACACACACACACACACACACACACACACACACACACACACACACACACACACACACACACACACACACACACACACACACACACACACACACACACACACACACACACACACACACACACACACACACACACACACACACACACACACACACACACACACACACACACACACACACACACACACACACACACACACACACACACACACACACACACACACACACACACACACACACACACACACACACACACACACACACACACACACACACACACACACACACACACACACACACACACACACACACACACACACACACACACACACACACACACACACACACACACACACACACACACACACACACACACACACACACACACACACACACACACACACACACACACACACACACACACACACACACACACACACACACACACACACACACACACACACACACACACACACACACACACACACACACACACACACACACACACACACACACACACACACACACACACACACACACACACACACACACACACACACACACACACACACACACACACACACACACACACACACACACACACACACACACACACACACACACACACACACACACACACACACACACACACACACACACACACACACACACACACACACACACACACACACACACACACACACACACACACACACACACACACACACACACACACACACACACACACACACACACACACACACACACACACACACACACACACACACACACACACACACACACACACACACACACACACACACACACACACACACACACACACACACACACACACACACACACACACACACACACACACACACACACACACACACACACACACACACACACACACACACACACACACACACACACACACACACACACACACACACACACACACACACACACACACACACACACACACACACACACACACACACACACACACACACACACACACACACACACACACACACACACACACACACACACACACACACACACACACACACACACACACACACACACACACACACACACACACACACACACACACACACACACACACACACACACACACACACACACACACACACACACACACACACACACACACACACACACACACACACACACACACACACACACACACACACACACACACACACACACACACACACACACACACACACACACACACACACACACACACACACACACACACACACACACACACACACACACACACACACACACACACACACACACACACACACACACACACACACACACACACACACACACACACACACACACACACACACACACACACACACACACACACACACACACACACACACACACACACACACACACACACACACACACACACACACACACACACACACACACACACACACACACACACACACACACACACACACACACACACACACACACACACACACACACACACACACACACACACACACACACACACACACACACACACACACACACACACACACACACACACACACACACACACACACACACACACACACACACACACACACACACACACACACACACACACACACACACACACACACACACACACACACACACACACACACACACACACACACACACACACACACACACACACACACACACACACACACACACACACACACACACACACACACACACACACACACACACACACACACACACACACACACACACACACACACACACACACACACACACACACACACACACACACACACACACACACACACACAGACAAATTATTTATATATATATATATATATATATATATATATATATATATATATATATATATATATATATATATATATATATATATATATATATATATATATGTACTAGCTGTCTACGTAAAACTTGCGAATATACAACATTCTTTGCTGTCCCATTGTCTGTGCATATAAATAGATTGTCAGGTTTACCGACTCTTGAACATGCAACATATAATGGTCCATGGGAAAACAATCCGTATTCAGATCTATACCTTATGATTCTAATGATTGCCCTTGAGCTTTGTTGATGGTGATTGCTAATCGACCATTCCCTGAGTCGCCATCGTCATTTATATATCCCCCTGTGCACCCCGGCGTCCCCTTTGTAGTTATGTCCCTGTGTCCCGGTCGTCATTTATATTCCCTGTGTCCCGGTCGTCATTTGTGTCCCGGTGTTCCAGTCTGTGATTTCTCTTTGAGTGTCCCGGGCGTCATTTATATTCCTTGTGTCCCGGTGTCCCGGTCGTCATTTATATCCCCCTGTGCCCCCCGGCGTCCCCATTGTAGTTGTGTCCCTGTGTCCCGGTCGTCATTTATATTCCCTGTGTCCCGGTCGTCATTTGTGTCCCGGTGTTCCAGTCTGTGATTTCTCTTTGAGTGTCCCGGGCGTCATTTATATTCCTTGTGTCCCGGTGTCCCGGTCGTCATTTATATCCCCCTGTGCCCCCCGGCGTCCCCATTGTAGTTGTGTCCCTGTGTCCCGGTCGTCATTTATATTCCCTGTGTCCCGGTCGTCATTTGTATCCCGGTGTCCCGGTCTGAATATACATTCGTTTTTTAGTTTTGTTTTTCTCCTTTATTTTTTTCCTTTTTTCTTTTTTTTCTTTTTTAGTTTATTTAGATTTTTAGATTTTTTAGTTTTTTTATTAGTTTTTAGTTTTTTTGTAGTTTTTACCATTTTTTTAGTTTTTTTAGTTTTTTTTTTTTTTTACTTATGTCCTGGTCGTCATTTATACTCCCTGTGTCCCGGTCGTCATTTGTGTCTCGGTGCTTTGTTGATTGCTAATTTATATTATATTTATATTTATATTTTTTATATTTATTAATATTTTTTTAGTTTTCTTTTTCTCTTATTTTTCAGTTTTTTCCTTTTTTTTAGTTTTTTCTTTTTTAGTTTTTAGTTTTTTTTTTGTTTTCTACCTTTTTTTAGTTTTTTGAGTTTTTTAGCTTTTTCAGTTTTTTTATTAGTTTTTAGTTTTTGCCTTTTTTTTAGTTTTTTCAGTTTTTTTAGTTTTTAGTTTTTTACCTTTTTTTTAGTTTTTTTTAGTTTTTTAGCTTTTTTAGTTTTTTTTTCTTTTTAGTTTTTTTGTAGTTTTTACGTTTTTTAGTTTTTTTTCTTCTTTTGTATTAGTGTGAAATAATTCAGACGTCATATGCGGACAAACACGACGTCACTCGACAGACAGACAGAAAGACATAACCCACAAACAACTTATTTTTATATATATTTATTCATATTTTTTTAGTTTTGGTTTTCTCTTTTATTTTTCAGTTTTTTTCCTTTTTTTTAGTTTTTTTCTTTTTAGTTTTTAGTTTTTTTTAGTTTTTTACCTTTTTTTAGTTTTTTTAGTTTTTTTAGTTTTTTAGCTTTTTTAGTTTTTTTATTAGTTTTTATTTTTTGTAGTTTTTGCCTTTTTTTATTTTTTTTCAGTTTTTTTTAGTTATTAGATTTTTACCTTTTTTTAGTTTTTTTTAGTTTTTTAGCTTTTTTAGTTTTTTTTTCTTTTTAGTTTTTTTTTGTTGTTTTTACCTTTTTTAGTTTTTTTCTTCTTTTGTATTAGTGTGAAATAATTCAGACGTCATATGCGGACAAACATGACGTCACCTGATCCACAGATCAACAGATCCACACACAGACAACTTATTTTTATATATATAGATAGATATATATATATATATATATATATATATATATATATATATATATATATATATATATATATATATATATATATATATATATATATATATATATATATATATATATATATATATATATATATATATATATATATATATATATATATATATATATATATATATATACTAGCTGTTGGGGTGGCGCTTCGCGCCACCCCAACACCTAGTTGGTGGGGGCGCTTCGCGCCCCCCCCAAGCCCCCCCGCGCGCGTAAGTCGTTACGCGCCATAATAGTTACGCGCCATTGTAGTTGTGTCCCTATGTCCCACCTGTGAATATAGATAGATATATATATATATATATGATTTTAACTACGTAAAACTTGCGAATATACAACATTCTTTGCTGTCCCATTGTCTTTGCATATAAATAGATTGTCAGGTTTACCGACTCTTGAACATGCAACATATAATGGTCCATGGAAAACAATCTGTATTCAGATCTATACCTCATGATTCTAATGATTGCCCTTGAGCTTTGTTGATGGTGATTGCTAATCGACCATTCCCTGTCCCGGTGTCCCGGTCGTCATTTACATCCCCCTGTTTCCTCCGGTGTCCCCGTTGTAGTTGTGTCCCTGTGTCCCGGTCGTCATTTATATTCCCTGTGTCCCGGTCGTCATTTGTATCCCGGTGTCCCGGTCTGTATATACATTCGTTTTTTAGTTTTGTTTTTCTCCTTT
>NW_027065842.1:0-20497 GCF_032884065.1 Artemia franciscana | reverse complement strand
AAATGGTAAAGAATGTGATTAAAGGCTCTTTTCCTATGTCAAAAGTTTTAGTTTTCGAGGGTAATAGCTACGTATGTTGGAAAAATGAAGATATTAGACTATTTTATGATTGCACATGGTAAAGAAAGTGCTTAAAGGCTCTTTTCCTATTTCAAAAGTTTTAGTTTTCGAGGGTAATAGCTACGTATGTTGAAAAAATGAAGATATTAGACTATTTTATAATTGCAAATGGTAACGAATGTGATTAAAGGCTCTTTTCCTATTTCAAAAGTTTTCGTTTTCGAGGGTAATAGCTACGTAGGTTGAAAAAAAGAAGATATTAGACTATTTTATGATTGCAAATGGTAAAGAATGTGATTAAAGGCTCTTTTCCTATGTCAAAAGTTTTAGTTTTCGAGGGTAATAGCTACGTATGTGGAAAAATGAAGATATTAGACTATTTTATGATTGCACATGGTAAAGAAAGTGCTTAAAGGCTCTTTTCCTATTTCAAAAGTTTTAGTTTTCGAGGGTAATAGCTACGTATGTTGAAAAAATGAAGATATTAGACTATTTTATGATTGCAAATGGTAAAGAATGTGATTAAAGGCTCTTTTCCTATGTCAAAAGTTTTAGTTTTCGAGGGTAATAGCTACGTATGTTGAAAAAATGAAGATATTAGACTATTTTATGATTGCAAATGGTAAAGAATGTGATTAAAGGCTCTTTTCCTATTTCAAAAGTTTTAGTTTTCGAGGGTAATAGCTACGTATGTTGAAAAAAATGAAGATACTAGACTATTTTATAATTGCAAATGGTAAAGAAAGTGCTTAAAGGCTCTTTTCCTATTTCAAAAGTTTTAGTTTTCGCGGGTAATAGCTACGTATGTTGAAAAAATGAAGATATTAAACTATTTTATGATTGCAAATGGTAAAGAATGTGATTAAAGGCTCTTTTCCTATTTCAAAAGTTTTAGTTTTCGAGGGTAATAGCTACGTATGTTGAAAAAATGAAGATATTAGACTATTTTATAATTGCAAATGGTAAAGAAAGTGCTTAAAGGCTCTTTTCCTATTTCAAAAGTTTTAGTTTTCGCGGGTAATAGCTACGTATGTTGAAAAAATGAAGATATTAGACTATTTTATGATTGCAAATGGTAAAGAATGTGATTAAAGGCTGTTTTCCTATGTCAAAAGTTTTAGTTTTTGAGGGTAATAGCTACGTATGTTGAAAAATGAAGATATTAGACTATTTTATAATTGCAAATGGTAACGAATGTGATTAAAGGCTCTGATCCTATGTCAAAAGTTTTCGTTTTCGAGGGTAATAGCTACGTATGTTGGAAAAATGAAGATATTAGACTATTTTATGATTGCACATGGTAAAGAATGTGATTAAAGGCTCTTTTCCTATGTCAAAAGTTTTAGTTTTCGAGGGTAATAGCTACGTATGTTGAAAAAATGAAGATATTAGACTATTTTATAATTGCAAATGGTAACGAATGTGATTAAAGGCTCTTTTCCTATGTCAAAAGTTTTAGTTTTCGTGGGTAATAGCTACGTATGTTGAAAAAATGAAGATATTAGACTATTTTATGATTGCACATGGTAAAGAATGTGATTAAAGGCTCTTTTCCTATGTCAAAAATTTTAGTTTTCGAGGGTAATAGCTACGTATGTTGAAAAAATGAAGATATTAGACTATTTTATGATTGCAAATGGTAAAGAATGTGATTAAAGGCTCTTTTCCTATGTCAAAAGTTTTAGTTTTCTAGTGTAATAGCTACGTATGTTGAAAAAATGAAGATATTAGACTATTTTATAATTGCAAATGGTAACGAATGTGATTAAAGGATCTTTTCCTATGTCAAAAGTTTTAGTTTTCGAGGTTAATAGCTACGTATGTTGGAAAAATGAAGATATTAGACTATTTTATGATTGCACATGGTAAAGAAAGTGCTTAAAGGCTCTTTTCCTATTTCAAAAGTTTTAGTTTTCGAGGGTAATAGCTACGTATGTTGAAAAAATGAAGATATTAGACTATTTTATAATTGCAAATGGTAACGAATGTGATTAAAGGCTCTTTTCCTATTTCAAAAGTTTTCGTTTTCGAGGGTAATAGCTACGTAGGTTGAAAAAATGAAGATATTAGACTATTTTATGATTGCAAATGGTAAAGAATGTGATTAAAGGCTCTTTTCCTATGTCAAAAGTTTTAGTTTTCGAGGGTAATAGCTACGTATGTTGGAAAAATGAAGATATTAGACTATTTTATGATTGCACATGGTAAAGAAAGTGCTTAAAGGCTCTTTTCCTATTTCAAAAGTTTTAGTTTTCGAGGGTAATAGCTACGTATGTTGAAAAAATGAAGATATTAGACTATTTTATGATTGCAAATGGTAAAGAATGTGATTAAAGGCTCTTTTCCTATGTCAAAAGTTTTAGTTTTCGAGGGTAATAGCTACGTATGTTGGAAAAATGAAGATATTAGACTATTTTATGATTGCACATGGTAAAGAAAGTGCTTAAAGGCTCTTTTCCTATTTCAAAAGTTTTAGTTTTCGAGGGTAATAGCTACGTATGTTGAAAAAATGAAGATATTAGACTATTTTATGATTGCAAATGGTAAAGAATGTGATTAAAGGCTCTTTTCCTATGTCAAAAGTTTTAGTTTTCGAGGGTAATAGCTACATATGTTGAAAAAATGAAGATATTAGACTATTTTATGATTGCAAATGGTAAAGAATGTGATTAAAGGCTCTTTTCCTATGTCAAAAGTTTTAGTTTTCGAGGGTAATAGCTACGTATGTTGAAAAAATGAAGATATTAGACTATTTTATAATTGCAAATGGTAACGAATGTGATTAAAGGCTCTTTTCCTATTTCAAAAGTTTTCGTTTTCGAGGGTAATAGCTACGTAGGTTGAAAAAATGAAGATATTAGACTATTTTATGATTGCAAATGGTAAAGAATGTGATTAAAGGCTCTTTTCCTATGTCAAAAGTTTTAGTTTTCGAGAGTAATAGCTACGTATGTTGGAAAAATGAAGATATTAGACTATTTTATGATTGCACATGGTAAAGAAAGTGCTTAAAGGCTCTTTTCCTATTTCAAAAGTTTTATTTTTCGAGGGTAATAGCTACGTATGTTGAAAAAATGAAGATATTAGACTATTTTATGATTGCAAATGGTAAAGAATGTGATTAAAGGCTCTTTTCCTATGTCAAAAGTTTTAGTTTTCGAGAGTAATAGCTACATATGTTGAAAAAGTGAAGATATTAGACTATTTTATGATTGCAAATGGTAACGAATGTGATTAAAGGCTCTTTTCCTATGTCAAAAGTTTTAGTTTTCGAGGGTAATAGCTACGTATGTTGAAAAAATGAAGATATTAGACTATTTTATGATTGCACATGGTAAAGAATATGATTAAAGGCTCTTTTCCTATGTCAAAAATTTCAGTTTTCGAGGGTAATAGCTACGTATGTTGAAAAAATGAAGATATTAGACTATTTTATGATTGCAAATGGTAAAGAATGTGATTAAAGGCTCTTTTCCTATGTCAAAAGTTTTAGTTTTCTAGGGTAATAGCTACGTATGTTGAAAAAATGAAGATATTAGACTATTTTATAATTGCAAATGGTAACGAATGTGATTAAAGGTTCTTTTCCTATGTCAAAAGTTTTATTTTTCGAGGTTAATAGCTACGTATGTTGGAAAAATGAAGATATTAGACTATTTTATGATTGCACATGGTAAAGAAAGTGCTTAAAGGCTCTTTTCCTATTTCAAAAGTTTTAGTTTTCGAGGGTAATAGCTACGTATGTTGAAAAAATGAAGATATTAGACTATTTTATAATTGCAAATGGTAACGAATGTGATTAAAGGCTCTTTTCCTATTTCAAAAGTTTTCGTTTTCGAGGGTAATAGCTACGTATGTTGAAAAAATGAAGATATTAGACTATTTTATGATTGCAAATGGTAAAGAATGTGATTAAAGGCTCTTTTCCTATGTCAAAAGTTTTAGTTTTCGAGGGTAATAGGTAGGTTGGAAAAATGAAGATATTAGACTATTTTATGATTGCACATGGTAAAGAAAGTGCTTAAAGGCTCTTTTCCTATTTCAAAAGTTTTAGTTTTCGAGGGTAATAGCTACGTATGTTGAAAAAATGAAGATATTAGACTATTTTATGATTGCAAATGGTAAAGAATGTGATTAAAGGCTCTTTTCCTATGTCAAAAGTTTTAGTTTTCGAGGGTAATAGCTACATATGTTGAAAAAATGAAGATATTAGACTATTTTATGATTGCAAATGGTAAAGAATGTGATTAAAGGCTCTTTTCCTATGTCAAAAGTTTTAGTTTTCGAGGGTAATAGCTACGTATGTTGAAAAAATGAAGATATTAGACTATTTTATGATTGCAAATGGTATCGAATGTGATTAAAGGCTCTTTTCCTATGTCAAAAGTTTTAGTTTTCGAGGGTAATAGCTATGTAAGTTGAAAAAATGAAGATATTAGACTATTTTATGATTGCAAATGGTAAAGAATGTGATTAAAGGCTCTTTTCCTATGTCAAAAGTTTTAGTTTTCGAGGGTAATAGCTACGTATGTAGAAAAAATGAAGATATTAGACTATTTTATGATTGTAAAAGGTAAAGAATGTGATTAAAGGCTCTTTTCCTATTTCAAAAGTTTTAGTTTTCGAGGTTAATAGCTACGTATGTTGGAAAATGAAGATATTAGACTATTTTATGATTGCACATGGTAAAGAATGTGCTTAAATGCTCTTTTCCTATGGCAAAAGTTGTAGTTTTCGAGGGTAATAGCTACGTATGTTGAAAAAATGAAGATATTAGACTATTTTATGATTGCAAATGGTAAAGAATGTGATTAAAGGCTCTTTTCCTATGTCAAAAGTTTTAGTTTTCTAGGGTAATAGCTACGTATGTTGAAAAATGAAGATATTAGACTATTTTATAATTGCAAATGGTAACGAATGTGATTAAAGGTTCTTTTCCTATGTCAAAAGTTTTAGTTTTCGAGGTTAATAGCTACGTATGTTGGAAAAATGAAGATATTAGACTATTTTATGATTGCACATGGTAAAGAAAGTGCTTAAAGGCTCTTTTCCTATTTCAAAAGTTTTAGTTTTCGAGGGTAATAGCTACATATGTTGAAAAAATGAAGATATTAGACTATTTTATAATTGCAAATGGTAACGAATGTGATTAAAGGCTCTTTTCCTATTTCAAAAGTTTTCGTTTTCGAGGGTAATAGCTACGTAGGTTGAAAAAATGAAGATATTAGACTATTTTATGATTGCAAATGGTAAAGAATGTGATTAAAGGCTCTTTTCCTATGTCAAAAGTTTTAGTTTTCGAGGGTAATAGCTACGTATGTTGGAAAAATGAAGATATTAGACTATTTTATGATTGCACATGGTAAAGAAAGTGCTTAAAGGCTCTTTTCCTATTTCAAAAGTTTTAGTTTTCGAGGGTAATAGCTACGTATGTTGAAAAAATGAAGATATTAGACTATTTTATGATTGCAAATGGTAAAGAATGTGATTAAAGGCTCTTTTCCTATGTCAAAAGTTTTAGTTTTCGAGGGTAATAGCTACATATGTTGAAAAAATGAAGATATTAGACTATTTTATGATTGCAAATGGTAAAGAATGTGATTAAAGGCTCTTTTCCTATGTCAAAAGTTTTAGTTTTCGAGGGTAATAGCTACGTATGTTGAAAAAATGAAGATATTAGACTATTTTATGATTGCAAATGGTATCGAATGTGATTAAAGGCTCTTTTCCTATGTCAAAAGTTTTAGTTTTCGAGGGTAATAGCTATGTAAGTTGAAAAAATGAAGATATTAGACTATTTTATGATTGCAAATGGTAAAGAATGTGATTAAAGGCTCTTTTCCTATGTCAAAAGTTTTAGTTTTCGAGGGTAATAGCTACGTATGTAGAAAAAATGAAGATATTAGACTATTTTATGATTGCAAAAGGTAAAGAATGTGATTAAAGGCTCTTTTCCTATTTCAAAAGTTTTAGTTTTCGAGGTTAATAGCTACGTATGTTGGAAAATGAAGATATTAGACTATTTTATGATTGCACATGGTAAAGAATGTGCTTAAAGGCTCTTTTCCTATGGCAAAAGTTGTAGTTTTCGAGGGTAATAGCTACGTATGTTGAAAAAATGAAGATATTAGACTATTTTATGATTGCAAATGGTAAAGAATGTGATTAAAGGCTCTTTTCCTATGTCAAAAGTTGTAGTTTTCGAGGGTAATAGCTACGTATGTTGAAAAAATGAAGATATTAGACTATTTTATGATTGCACATGGTAAAGAATGTGATTAAAGGCTCTTTTCCTATTTCAAAAGTTTAAGTTTTCGAGGCTAATAGCTACGTATGTTGGAAAAATGAAGATATTAGACTATTTTATAATTGCAAATGGTAATGAATGTGATTAAAGGCTCTTTTCCTATGTCAAAAGTTTTAGTTTTCGAGGGTAATAGCTACGTATGTTGAAAAAATGAAGATATTAGACTATTTTATAATTGCAAATGGTAACGAATGTGATTAAAGGCTCTTATCCTATGTCAAAAGTTTTAGTTTTCGAGGGTAATAGCTACGAATGTTGAAAAAATGAAGATATTAGACTATTTTATAATTGCACATGGTAAAGAAAGTGCTTAAAGGCTCTTTTCCTATTTCAAAAGTTTTAGTTTTCGAGGGTAATAGCTACGTATGTTGCAAAAATGAAGATATTAGACTATTTTATGATTGCAAATGGTAAAGAATGTGATTAAAGGCTCTTTTCCTATGTCAAAAGTTTTAGTTTTCGAGGGTAATAGCTACGTATGTTGAAAAAATGTTGATATTAGACTATTTTATAATTGCAAATGGTAACAAATGTGATTAAAGGCTCTTTTCCTATGTCAAAAGTTTTAGTTTTCGAGGGTAATAGCTAAGTATGTTGAAAAAATGAAGATATTAGACTATTTTATAATTGCAAATGGTAACAAATGTGATTAAAGGCTCTTTTCCTATGTCAAAAGTTTTAGTTTTCGAGGGTAATAGCTACGTATGTTGAAAAAATGAAGATATTAGACTATTTTATAATTGCAAATGGTAACGAATGTGATTAAAGGCTCTTTTCCTATGTCAAAAGTTTTAGTTTTCGAGGGAAATAGCTACGTATGTTGGAAAAATGAAGATATTAGACTATTTTATGATTGCACATGGTAAAGAAAGTGCTTAAAGGCTCTTTTCCTATTTCAAAAATTTAGTTTTCGAGGGTAATAGCTACGTATGTTGAAAAAATGAAGATATTAGACTATTTTATGATTGCAAATGGTAAAGAATGTGATTAAAGGCTCTTTTCCTATTTCAAAAGTTTTCGTTTTCGAGGGTAATAGCTACGTATGTTGGAAAAATGAAGATGTTAGACTATTTTATAATTTCAAATGGTAACGAATGTGATTAAAGGCACTTTTCCTATGTCAAAAGTTTTAGTTTTCGAGGGTAATAGCTACGTATGTTGAAAAAATGAAGATATTAGACTATTTTATGATTGCAAATGGTAAAGAATATGATTAAAGGCTCTTTTCCTATGTCAAAAGTTTTAGTTTTCGAGGGTAATAGCTACGTATGTTGAAAAAATGAAGATATTAGACTATTTTATGATTGCACATGGTAAAGAATGTGATTAAAGGCTCTTTTCCTATGTCAAAAATTTTAGTTTTCGAGGGTAATAGCTACGTATGTTGAAAAAATGAAGATATTAGACTATTTTATGATTGCAAATGGTAAAGAATGTGATTAAAGGCTCTTTTCCTATGTCAAAAGTTTTAGTTTTCTAGGGTATTAGCTACGTATGTTGAAAAAATGAAGATATTAGACTATTTTATAATTGCAAATGGTAACGAATGTGATTAAAGGTTCTTTTCCTATGTCAAAAGTTTTAGTTTTCGAGGTTAATAGCTACGTATGTTGGAAAAATGAAGATATTAGACTATTTTATGATTGCACATGGTAAAGAAAGTGCTTAAAGGCTCTTTTCCTATTTCAAAAGTTTTAGTTTTCGAGGGTAATAGCTACGTATGTTGAAAAAAAGAAGATATTAGACTATTTTATAATTGCAAATGGTAACGAATGTGATTAAAGGCTCTTTTCCTATTTCAAAAGTTTTCGTTTTCGAGGGTAATAGCTACGTAGGTTGAAAAAATGAAGATATTAGACTATTTTATGATTGCAAATGGTAAAGAATGTGATTAAAGGCTCTTTTCCTATGTCAAAAGTTTTAGTTTTCGAGGGTAATAGCTACGTATGTTGGAAAAATGAAGATATTAGACTATTTTATGATTGCACATGGTAAAGAAAGTGCTTAAAGGCTCTTTTCCTATTTCAAAAGTTTTAGTTTTCGAGGGTAATAGCTATGTATGTTGAAAAAATGAAGATATTAGACTATTTTATGATTGCAAATGGTAAAGAATGTGATTAAAGGCTCTTTTCCTATGTCAAAAGTTTTAGTTTTCGAGGGTAATAGCTACATATGTTGAAAAAATGAAGATATTAGACTATTTTATGATTGCAAATGGTAAAGAATGTGATTAAAGGCTCTTTTCCTATGTCAAAAGTTTTAGTTTTCGAGGGTAATAGCTACGTATGTTGAAAAAATGAAGATATTAGACTATTTTATGATTGCAAATGGTATCGAATGTGATTAAAGGCTCTTTTCCTATGTCAAAAGTTTTAGTTTTCGAGGGTAATAGCTATGTAAGTTGAAAAAATGAAGATATTAGACTATTTTATGATTGCAAATGGTAAAGAATGTGATTAAAGGCTCTTTTCCTATGTCAAAAGTTTTAGTTTTCGAGGGTAATAGCTACGTATGTAGAAAAAATGAAGATATTAGACTATTTTATGATTGCAAAAGGTAAAGAATGTGATTAAAGGCTCTTTTCCTATTTCAAAAGTTTTAGTTTTCGAGGTTAATAGCTACGTATGTTGGAAAATGAAGATATTAGACTATTTTATGATTGCACATGGTAAAGAATGTGCTTAAAGGCTCTTTTCCTATGGCAAAAGTTGTAGTTTTCGAGGGTAATAGCTACGTATGTTGAAAAAATGAAGATATTAGACTATTTTATGATTGCAAATGGTAAAGAATGTGATTAAAGGCTCTTTTCCTATGTCAAAAGTTGTAGTTTTCGAGGGTAATAGCTACGTATGTTGAAAAAATGAAGATATTAGACTATTTTATGATTGCACATGGTAAAGAATGTGATTAAAGGCTCTTTTCCTATTTCAAAAGTTTAAGTTTTCGAGGCTAATAGCTACGTATGTTGGAAAAATGAAGATATTAGACTATTTTATAATTGCAAATGGTAATGAATGTGATTAAAGGCTCTTTTCCTATGTCAAAAGTTTTAGTTTTCGAGGGTAATAGCTACGTATGTTGAAAAAATGAAGATATTAGACTATTTTATAATTGCAAATGGTAACGAATGTGATTAAAGGCTCTTTTCCTATGTCAAAAGTTTTAGTTTTCGAGGGTAATAGCTACGAATGTTGAAAAAATGAAGATATTAGACTATTTTATGATTGCACATGGTAAAGAAAGTGCTTAAAGGCTCTTTTCCTATTTCAAAAGTTTTAGTTTTCGAGGGTAATAGCTACGTATGTTGAAAAAATGAAGATATTAGACTATTTTATGATTGCAAATGGTAAAAAATGTGATTAAAGGCTCTTTTCCTATGTCAAAAGTTTTAGTTTTCGAGGGTAATAGCTACGTATGTTGAAAAAATGTTGATATTAGACTATTTTATAATTGCAAATGGTAACGAATGTGATTAAAGGCTCTTTTCCTATGTCAAAAGTTTTAGTTTTCGAGGGTAATAGCTAAGTATGTTGAAAAAATGAAGATATTAGACTATTTTATAATTGCAAATGGTAACAAATATGATTAAAGGCTCTTTTCCTATGTCAAAAGTTTTAGTTTTCGAGGATAATAGCTACGTATGTTGAAAAAATGAAGATATTAGACTATTTTATAATTGCAAATGGTAACGAATGTGATTAAAGGCTCTTTTCCTATGTCAAAAGTTTTAGTTTTCGAGGGAAATAGCTACGTATGTTGGAAAAATGAAGATATTAGACTATTTTATGATTGCACATGGTAAAGAAAGTACTTAAAGGCTCTTTTCCTATTTCAAAAGTTTTAGTTTTCGAGGGTAATAGCTACATATGTTGAAAAAATGAAGATATTAGACTATTTTATGATTGCAAATGGTAAAGAATGTGATTAAAGGCTCTTTTCCTATGTAAAAAGTTTTAGTTTTCGAGGGTAATAGCTACGTATATTGATAAATGAAGATATTAGACTATTTTATGATTGCACATGGTAAAGAATGTGATTAAAGGCTCTTTTTCTATGGCAAAAGTTTTAGTTTTCGAGGGTAATAGCTACGTATGTTGAAAAAATGAAGATATTAGACTATTTTATGATTGCAAATGGTAAAGAATGTGATTAAAGGCTCTTTTCCTATGTCAAAAGTTTTAGTTTTCGAGGGTAATAGCTACGTATGTTGGAAAAATGAAGATATTAGACTATTTTATGATTGCACATGGTAAAGAATGTGATTAAAGGCTCTTTTCCTATGTCAAAAGTTTTAGTTTTCGAGGGTAATAGCTACGTATGTTGGAAAAATGAAGATATTAGATTATTTTATGATTGCACATGGTAAAGAAAGTGCTTAAAGGCTCTTTTCCTATTTCAAAAGTTTTAGTTTTCGAGGGTAATAGCTACGTATGTTGAAAAAAAGAAGATATTAGACTATTTTATGATTGCAAATGGTAAAGAATGTGATTAAAGGGTCTTTTCCTATTTCAAAAGTTTTCGTTTTCGAGGGTAATAGCTACGTATGTTGGAAAAATGAAGATATTAGACTATTTTATAATTGCAAATGGTAACGAATGTGATTAAAGGCTCTTTTCCTATGTCAAAAGTTTTAATTTTCGAGGGTAATAGCTACGTATGTTGAAAAAATGAAGATATTAGACTATTTTATGATTGCAATATGTCAAAAGTTTTAGTTTTTGAGGGTAATAGCTACGTATGTTGAAAAAATGAAGATATTAGACTATTTTATAATTGCAAATGGTAACGAATGTGATTAAAGGCTCTGTTCCTATGTCAAAAGTTTTCGTTTTCGAGGGTAATAGCTACGTATGTTGGAAAAATGAAGATATTAGACTATTTTATGATTGCACATGGTAATGAATGTGATTAAAGGCTCTTTTCCTATGTCAAAAGTTTTAGTTTTCGAGGGTAGTAGCTACGTATGTTGAAAAAATGAAGATATTAGACTATTTTATGATTGCACATGGTAAAGAAAGTGCTTAAAGCCTCTTTTCCTATTTCAAAAATTTAGTTTTCGAAGGTAATAGCTACGTATGTTGAAAAAATGAAGATATTAGACTATTTTATGATTGCAAATTGTAAAGAATGTGATTAAAGGCTCTTTTCCTATGTCAAAAGTTCTAGTTTTCTAGGGTAATAGCTACGTATGTTGAAAAAATGAAGATATTAGACTATTTTATAATTGCAAATGGTAACGAATGTGATTAAAGGTTCTTTTCCTATGTCAAAAGTTTTAGTTTTCGAGGTTAATAGCTACGTATGTTGGAAAAATGAAGATATTAGACTATTTTATGATTGCACATGGTAAAGAAAGTGCTTAAAGGCTCTTTTCCTATTTCAAAAGTTTTAGTTTTCGAGGGTAATAGCTACGTATGCTGAAAAAATGAAGATATTAGGCTATTTTATAATTGCAAATGGTAACGAATATGATTAAAGGCTCTTTTCCTATTTCAAAAGTTTTTGTTTTCGAGGGTAATAGCTACGTAGGTTGAAAAAATGAAGATATTAGACTATTTTATGATTGCAAATGGTAAAGAATGTGATTAAAGGCTCTTTTCCTATGTCAAAAGTTTTAGTTTTCGAGGGTAATAGCTACGTATGTTGGAAAAATGAAGATATTAGACTATTTTATGATTGCACATGGTAAAGAAAGTGCTTAAAGGCTCTTTTCCTATTTCAAAAGTTTTAGTTTTCGAGGGTAATAGCTACGTATGTGGAAAAAATGAAGATATTAGACTATTTTAGGATTGCAAATGGTAAAGAATGTCATTAAAGGCTCTTTTCCTATGTCAAAAGTTTTAGTTTTCGAGGGTAATAGCTACGTATGTTGAAAAAATGAAGATATTAGACTATTTTATGATTGCAAATGGTAAAGAATGTGATTAAAGGCTCTTTTCCTATTTCAAAAGTTTTAGTTTTCGAGGGTAATAGCTACGTATGTTGAAAAAATGAAGATATTAGACTATTTTATAATTGCAAATGGTAAAGAAAGTGCTTAAAGGCTCTTTTCCTATTTCAAAAGTTTTAGTTTTCGCGGGTAATAGCTACGTATGTTGAAAAAATGAAGATATTAGACTATTTTATGATTGCAAATGGTAAAGAATGTGATTAAAGGCTCTTTTCCTATTTCAAAAGTTTTAGTTTTCGAGGGTAATAGCTACGTATGTTGAAAAAATGAAGATATTAGACTATTTTATAATTGCAAATGGTAAAGAAAGTGCTTAAAGGCTCTTTTCCTATTTCAAAAGTTTTAGTTTTCGCGGGTAATAGCTACGTATGTTGAAAAAATGAAGATATTAGACTATTTTATGATTGCAAATGGTAAAGAATGTGATTAAAGGCTGTTTTCCTATGTCAAAAGTTTTAGTTTTTGAGGGTAATAGCTACGTATGTTGAAAAAATGAAGATATTAGACTATTTTATAATTGCAAATGGTAACGAATGTGATTAAAGGCTCTGTTCCTATGTCAAAAGTTTTCGTTTTCGAGGGTAATAGCTACGTATGTTGGAAATATGAAGATATTAGACTGTTTTATGATTGCACATGGTAAAGAATGTGATTAAAGGCTCTTTTCCTATGTCAAAAGTTTTAGTTTTCGAGGGTAGTAGCTACCTATGTTGAAAAAATGAAGATATTAGACTATTTTATGATTGCACATGGTAAAGAAAGTGCTTAAAGGCTCTTTTCCTATTTCAAAAATTTAGTTTTCGAGGGTAATAGCTACGTATGTTGAAAAAATGAAGATATTAGACTATTTTATGATTGCAAATGGTAAAGAATGTGATTAAAGGCTCTTTTCCTATTTCAAAAGTTTTTTTTTTCGAGGGTAATAGCTACGTATGTTGGAAAAATGAAGATGTTAGACTATTTTATAATTTCAAATGGTAACGAATGTGATTAAAGGCTCTTTTCCTATGTCAAAAGTTTTAGTTTTCGAGGGTAATAGCTACGTATGTTGAAAAAATGAAGATATTAGACTATTTTATGATTGCAAATGGTAAAGAATGTGATTAAAGGCTCTTTTCCTATGTCAAAAGTTTTAGTTTTCGAGGGTAATAGCTACGTATGTTGAAAAAATGAAGATATTAGACTATTTTATAATTGCAAATGGTAACGAATGTGATTAAAGGCTCTTTTCCTATGTCAAAAGTTTTAGTTTTCGAGGGTAATAGCTACGTATGTTGAAAAAATGAAGATATTAGACTATTTTATAATTGCAAATGGTAACGAATGTGATTAAAGGCTTTTTTCCTATGTCAAAAGTTTTAGTTTTCGAGGGTAATAGCTACGTATGTTGAAAAAATGAAGATATTAGACTATTTTATGATTGCACATGGTAAAGAATGTGATTAAAGGCTCTTTTCCTATGTCAAAAATTTTAGTTTTCGAGGGTAATAGCTACGTATGTTGAAAAAATGAAGATATTAGACTATTTTATGATTGCAAATGGTAAAGAATGTGATTAAAGGATCTTTTCCTATGTCAAAAGTTTTAGTTTTCTAGGGTAATAGCTACGTATGTTGAAAAAATGAAGATATTAGACTATTTTATAATTGCAAATGGTAACGAATGTGATTAAAGGTTCTTTTCCTATGTCAAAAGTTTTAGTTTTCGAGGTTAATAGCTACGTATGTTGGAAAAATGAAGATATTAGACTATTTTATGATTGCACATGGTAAAGAAAGTGCTTAAAGGCTCTTTTCCTATTTCAAAAGTTTTAGTTTTCGAGGGTAATAGCTACGTATGTTGAAAAAATGAAGATATTAGACTATTTTATAATTGCAAATGGTAACGAATGTGATTAAAGGCTCTTTTCCTATTTCAAAAGTTTTCGTTTTCGAGGGTAATAGCTACGTAGGTTGAAAAAATGAAGATATTAGACTATTTTATGATTGCAAATGGTAAAGAATGTGATTAAAGGCTCTTTTCCTATGTCAAAAGTTTTAGTTTTCGAGGGTAATAGCTACGTATGTTGGAAAAATGAAGATATTAGACTATTTTATGATTGCACATGGTAAAGAAAGTGCTTAAAGGCTCTTTTCCTATTTCAAAAGTTTTAGTTTTCGAGGGTAATAGCTACGTATGTTGAAAAAATGAAGATATTAGACTATTTTATGATTGCAAATGGTAAAGAATGTGATTAAAGGCTCTTTTCCTATGTCAAAAGTTTTAGTTTTCGAGGGTAATAGCTACGTATGTTGGAAAAATGAAGATATTAGACTATTTTATGATTGCACATGGTAAAGAAAGTGCTTAAAGGCTCTTTTCCTATTTCAAAAGTTTTAGTTTTCGAGGGTAATAGCTACGTATGTTGAAAAAATGAAGATATTAGACTATTTTATAATTGCAAATGGTAACGAATGTGATTAAAGGCTCTTTTCCTATTTCAAAAGTTTTCGTTTTCGAGGGTAATAGCTACGTAGGTTGAAAAAAAGAAGATATTAGACTATTTTATGATTGCAATGGTAAAGAATGTGATTAAAGGCTCTTTTCCTATGTCAAAAGTTTTAGTTTTCGAGGGTAATAGCTACGTATGTTGGAAAAATGAAGATATTAGACTATTTTATGATTGCACATGGTAAAGAAAGTGCTTAAAGGCTCTTTTCCTATTTCAAAAGTTTTAGTTTTCGAGGGTAATAGCTACGTATGTTGAAAAAATGAAGATATTAGACTATTTTATGATTGCAAATGGTAAAGAATGTGATTAAAGGCTCTTTTCCTATGTCAAAAGTTTTAGTTTTCGAGGGTAATAGCTACGTATGTTGAAAAAATGAAGATATTAGACTATTTTATGATTGCAAATGGTAAAGAATGTGATTAAAGGCTCTTTTCCTATTTCAAAAGTTTTAGTTTTCGAGGGTAATAGCTACGTATGTTGAAAAAAATGAAGATATTAGACTATTTTATAATTGCAAATGGTAAAGAAAGTGCTTAAAGGCTCTTTTCCTATTTCAAAAGTTTTAGTTTTCGCGGGTAATAGCTACGTATGTTGAAAAAATGAAGATATTAAACTATTTTATGATTGCAAATGGTAAAGAATGTGATTAAAGGCTCTTTTCCTATTTCAAAAGTTTTAGTTTTCGAGGGTAATAGCTACGTATGTTGAAAAAATGAAGATATTAGACTATTTTATAATTGCAAATGGTAAAGAAAGTGCTTAAAGGCTCATTTCCTATTTCAAAAGTTTTAGTTTTCGCGGGTAATAGCTACGTATGTTGAAAAAATGAAGATATTAGACTATTTTATGATTGCAAATGGTAAAGAATGTGATTAAAGGCTGTTTTCCTATGTCAAAAGTTTTAGTTTTTGAGGGTAATAGCTACGTATGTTGAAAAAATGAAGATATTAGACTATTTTATAATTGCAAATGGTAACGAATGTGATTAAAGGCTCTGATCCTATGTCAAAAGTTTTCGTTTTCGAGGGTAATAGCTACGTATGTTGGAAAAATGAAGATATTAGACTATTTTATGATTGCACATGGTAAAGAATGTGATTAAAGGCTCTTTTCCTATGTCAAAAGTTTTAGTTTTCGAGGGTAATAGCTACGTATGTTGAAAAAATGAAGATATTAGACTATTTTATAATTGCAAATGGTAACGAATGTGATTAAAGGCTCTTTTCCTATGTCAAAAGTTTTAGTTTTCGTGGGTAATAGCTACGTATGTTGAAAAAATGAAGATATTAGACTATTTTATGATTGCACATGGTAAAGAATGTGATTAAAGGCTCTTTTCCTATGTCAAAAATTTTAGTTTTCGAGGGTAATAGCTACGTATGTTGAAAAAATGAAGATATTAGACTATTTTATGATTGCAAATGGTAAAGAATGTGATTAAAGGCTCTTTTCCTATGTCAAAAGTTTTAGTTTTCTAGGGTAATAGCTACGTATGTTGAAAAAATGAAGATATTAGACTATTTTATAATTGCAAATGGTAACGAATGTGATTAAAGGTTCTTTTCCTATGTCAAAAGTTTTAGTTTTCGAGGTTAATAGCTACGTATGTTGGAAAAATGAAGATATTAGACTATTTTATGATTGCACATGGTAAGAAAGTGCTTAAAGGCTCTTTTCCTATTTCAAAAGTTTTAGTTTTCGAGGGTAATAGCTACGTATGTTGAAAAAATGAAGATATTAGACTATTTTATAATTGCAAATGGTAACGAATGTGATTAAAGGCTCTTTTCCTATTTCAAAAGTTTTCGTTTTCGAGGGTAATAGCTACGTAGGTTGAAAAAATGAAGATATTAGACTATTTTATGATTGCAAATGGTAAAGAATGTGATTAAAGGCTCTTTTCCTATGTCAAAAGTTTTAGTTTTCGAGGGTAATAGCTACGTATGTTGGAAAAATGAAGATATTAGACTATTTTATGATTGCACATGGTAAAGAAAGTGCTTAAAGGCTCTTTTCCTATTTCAAAAGTTTTAGTTTTCGAGGGTAATAGCTACGTATGTTGAAAAAATGAAGATATTAGACTATTTTATGATAGCAAATGGTAAAGAATGTGATTAAAGGCTCTTTTCCTATGTCAAAACTTTTAGTTTTCGAGGGTAATAGCTACGTATGTTGGAAAAATGAAGATATTAGACTATTTTATGATTGCACATGGTAAAGAAAGTGCTTAAAGGCTCTTTTCCTATTTCAAAAGTTTTAGTTTTCGAGGGTAATAGCTACGTATGTTGAAAAAATGAAGATATTAGACTATTTTATAATTGCAAATGGTAACGAATGTGATTAAAGGCTCTTTTCCTATTTCAAAAGTTTTCGTTTTCGAGGGTAATAGCTACGTAGGTTGAAAAAATGAAGATATTAGACTATTTTATGATTGCAAATGGTAAAGAATGTGATTAAAGGCTCTTTTCCTATGTCAAAAGTTTTAGTTTTCGAGAGTAATAGCTACGTATGTTGGAAAAATGAAGATATTAGACTATTTTATGATTGCACATGGTAAAGAAAGTGCTTAAAGGCTCTTTTCCTATTTCAAAAGTTTTATTTTTCGAGGGTAATAGCTACGTATGTTGAAAAAATGAAGATATTAGACTATTTTATGATTGCAAATGGTAAAGAATGTGATTAAAGGCTCTTTTCCTATGTCAAAAGTTTTAGTTTTCGAGAGTAATAGCTACATATGTTGAAAAAGTGAAGATATTAGACTATTTTATGATTGCAAATGGTAAAGAATGTGATTAAAGGCTCTTTTCCTATGTCAAAAGTTTTAGTTTTCGAGGGTAATAGCTACGTATGTAGAAAAAATGAAGATATTAGACTATTTTATGATTGCAAAAGGTAAAGAATGTGATTAAAGGCTCTTTTCCTATTTCAAAAGTTTTAGTTTTCGAGGTTAATAGCTACGTATGTTGGAAAATGAAGATATTAGACTATTTTATGATTGCACATGGTAAAGAATGTGATTAAAGGCTCTTTTCCTATGTCAAAAGTTGTAGTTTTCGAGGGTAATAGCTACGTATGTTGAAAAAATGAAGATATTAGACTATTTTATGATTGCACATGGTAAAGAATGTGATTAAAGGCTCTTTTCCTATTTCAAAAGTTTAAGTTTTCGAGGCTAATAGCTACGTATGTTGGAAAAATGAAGATATTAGACTATTTTATAATTGCAAATGGTAATGAATGTGATTAAAGGCTCTTTTCCTATGTCAAAAGTTTTAGTTTTCGAGGGTAATAGCTACGTATGTTGAAAAAATGAAGATATTAGACTATTTTATAATTGCAAATGGTAACGAATGTGATTAAAGGCTCTTTTCCTATGTCAAAAGTTTTAGTTTTCGAGGGTAATAGCTACGTATGTTGAAAAAATGTTGATATTAGACTATTTTATAATTGCAAATGGTAACGAATGTGATTAAAGGCTCTTTTCCTATGTCAAAAGTTTTAGTTTTCGAGGGTAATAGCTAAGTATGTTGAAAAAATGAAGATATTAGACTATTTTATAATTGCAAATGGTAACAAATGTGATTAAAGGCTCTTTTCCTATGTCAAAAGTTTTAGTTTTCGAGGGTAATAGCTACGTATGTTGAAAAAATGAAGATATTAGACTATTTTATAATTGCAAATGGTAACGAATGTGATTAAAGGCCCTTTTCCTATGTCAAAAGTTTTAGTTTTCGAGGGAAATAGCTACGTATGTTGGAAAAATGAAGATATTAGACTATTTTATGATTGCACATGGTAAAGAAAGTGCTTAAAGGCTCTTTTCCTATTTCAAAAGTTTTAGTTTTCGAGGGTAATAGCTACGTATGTTGAAAAAATGAAGATATTAGACTATTTTATGATTGCAAATGGTAAAGAATGTGATTAAAGGCTCTTTTCCTATGTCAAAAGTTTTAGTTTTCGAGGGTAATAGCTACGTATGTTGAAAAAATGAAGATATTAGACTATTTTATGATTGCAAATGGTAAAGAGTGTGATTAAAGGATCTTTTCCTATGTAAAAAGTTTTAGTTTTCGAGGGTAATAGCTACGTATATTGGAAAAATGAAGATATTAGACTATTTTATGATTGCACATGGTAAAGAATGTGATTAAAGGCTCTTTTTCTATGGCAAAAGTTTTAGTTTTAGAGGGTAATAGCTACGTATGTTGAAAAAATGAAGATATTAGACTATTTATGATTGCAAATGGTAAAGAATGTGATTAAAGGCTCTTTTCCTATGTCAAAAGTTTTAGTTTTCGAGGGTAATAGCTACGTATGTTGAAAAAATGAAGATATTAGACTATTTTATAATTGCAAATGGTAACGAATGTGATTAAAGGCTCTTTTCCTATGTCAAAAGTTTTAGTTTTCGAGGGTAATAGCTACGTATGTTGAAAAAATGAAGATATTAGACTATTTTATAATTGCAAATGGTAACGAATGTGATTAAAGGCTTTTTTCCTATGTCAAAAGTTTTAGTTTTCGAGGGTAATAGCTACGTATGTTGAAAAAATGAAGATATTAGACTATTTTATGATTGCACATGGTAAAGAATGTGATTAAAGGCTCTTTTCCTATGTCAAAAATTTTAGTTTTCGAGGGTAATAGCTACGTATGTTGAAAAAATGAAGATATTAGACTATTTTATGATTGCAAATGGTAAAGAATGTGATTAAAGGCTCTTTTCCTATGTCAAAAGTTTTAGTTTTCTAGGGTAATAGCTACGTATGTTGAAAAAATGAAGATATTAGACTATTTTATAATTGCAAATGGTAACGAATGTGATTAAAGGTTCTTTTCCTATGTCAAAAGTTTTAGTTTTCGAGGTTAATAGCTACGTATGTTGGAAAAATGAAGATATTAGACTATTTTATGATTGCACATGGTAAAGAAAGTGCTTAAAGGCTCTTTTCCTATTTCAAAAGTTTTAGTTTTCGAGGGCAATAGCTACGTATGTTGAAAAAATGAAGATAATAGACTATTTTATGATTGCAAATGGTAAAGAATGTGATTAAAGGCTCTTTTCCTATGTCAAAAGTTTTAGTTTTCGAGGGTAATAGCTACGTATGTTGAAAAAATGTTGATATTAGACTATTTTATAATTGCAAATGGTAACGAATGTGATTAAAGGCTCTATTCCTATGTCAAAAGTTTTAGTTTTCGAGGGTAATAGCTAAGTATGTTGAAAAAATGAAGATATTAGACTATTTTATAATTGCAAATGGTAACAAATGTGATTAAAGGCTCTTTTCCTATGTCAAAAGTTTTAGTTTTCGAGGGTAATAGCTACGTATGTTGAAAAAATGAAGATATTAGACTATTTTATAATTGCAAATGGTAACGAATGTGATTAAAGGCTCTTTTCCTATGTCAAAAGTTTTAGTTTTCGAGGGTAAAAGCTACGTATGTTGAAAAAATGAAGATATTAGACTATTTTATAATTGCAAATGGTAACGAATGTGATTAAAGGCTCTTTTCCTATGTCAAAAGTTTTAGTTTTCGAGGGTAATAGCTACGTATGTTGAAAAAATGAAGATATTAGACTATTTTATAATTGCAAATGGTAACGAATGTGATTAAAGGCTTTTTTCCTATGTCAAAAGTTTTAGTTTTCGAGGGTAATAGCTACGTATGTTGAAAAAATGAAGAT
>NW_027065841.1:0-20472 GCF_032884065.1 Artemia franciscana | reverse complement strand
TCACATTCTTTACCATTTGCAATGATAAAATAGTCTAATATCTTCATTTTTTCAACATACGTAGCTATTACCCTCGAAAACTAAAACTTTTGAAATAGGAAAAGAGCCTTTAATCACATTCCTTACCATGTGCAATCATAAAACAGTCAAATATCTTCATTTTTTTCAACATACGTAGCTATTACCCTCGAAAACTAAAACTTTTGAAATAGGAAAAGAGCCTTTAATCAAATTCTTTACCATGTGCAATCATAAAATAGTCTAATATCTTCATTTTTTCAACATACGTAGCTATTACCCTCGAAAACTAAAACTTTTGAAATAGGAAGAGAGCCTTTAATCACATTCTTTACCATGTGCAATCATAAAATAGTCTAATATCTTCATTTTTTCAACATACGTAGCTATTACCCTCGAAAACTAAAACTTTTGAAATAGGAAAAGAGCCTTTAATCACATTCTTTACCATGTGCAATCATAAAATTGTCTAATATCTTCATTTTTTCCACAGACAAAGCTCTCCCCCCACGAAAACTTAAACTTTTGAAATAGGAAAAGAGCCTTGTTCAATCATAAAATTGTGTAATATCTTCATTTTTCAACATACGTAGCTATTACCCTCGAGAACTAAAACTTTTGACATAGGAAAAGAGCCTTTAATCACATTCTTTACCATGTGCAATCATAAAATAGTCTAATATCTTTAATTGTTTCCACAGACATAGCTATTACCCTCGAAAACTAAAACTTTTGAAATAGGAAAAGAGCCTTTAATCACATTCTTTACCATGTGCAATCATAAAATAGTCTAATATCTTCATTTTTTCAACATACGTAGCTATTACCCTCGAAAACTAAAACTTTTGAAATAGTAAAAGAGCCTTTAATCACATTCTTTACCATGTGCAATCATAAAATTGTCTAATATCTTCATTTTTTCCACAGACAAAGCTCTCCCCCCACGAAAACTAAAACTTTTGAAATAGGAAAAGAGCCTTTAATCACATTCTTTAACATTTGCAATCATAAAATGGTCTAATATCTTCATTTTTTCAACATACGTAGCTATTACCCTCGAAAACTAAAACTTTGAAATAAGAAAAGAGCCTTTAATCACATTCTTTACCATTTGCAATCATAAAATAGTCTAATATCTTCATTTTTTCCACAGACCTAGCTATTACCCTCGAAAACTAAAACTTTTGAAATAGGAAAAGAGCCTTTAATCACATTCTTTACCATTTGCAATCATAAAATAGTCTAATATCTTCATTTTTTCACATACGTAGCTATTACCCTCGAAAACTAAAACTTTTGAAATAGGAAAAGAGCCTTTAATCACATTCTTTACCATGTTCAATCATAAAATTGTGTAATATCTTCATTTTTCAACATACGTAGCTATTACCCTCGAAAACTAAAACTTTTGACATAGGAAAAGAGCCTTTAATCACATTCTTTACCATGTGCAATCATAAAATTGTCTAGTATCTTCATTGTTTCCACAGACATAGGTATTACCCTCGAAAACTAAAACTTTTGAAATAGGAAAAGAGCCTTTAATCACATTCTTTACCATGTGCAATCATAAAGTAGTCTAATATCTTCATTTTTTCCACAGACATAGCTATTACCCTCGAAAACTAAAACTTTTGAAATAGGAAAAGAGCCTTTAATCACATTCTTTACCATGTGCAATCATAAAATTGTCTAATATCTTCATTTTTTCCAGAGACAAAGCTATTACCCGCGAAAAGTAAAACTTTTGACATAGGAAAAGAGCCTTTATTCACATTCTTTACCATTTGCAATCATAAAATAGTCTAATATCTTCATTTTTTCAACATACGTAGCTATTACCCTCGAAAACTAAAACTTTTGAAATAGTAAAAGAGCCTTTAATCACATTCTTTACCATGTGCAATCATAAAATTGTCTAATATCTTCATTTTTTCCACAGATAAAGCTATTACCCTCGAAAACTAAAACTTTTGACATAGGAAAAGAGCCTTTAATCACATTCTTTACCATGTGCAATCATAAAATAGTCTAATATCTTCATTTTTTCCACAGACATAGCTATTACGCTCGAAAACTAAAACTTTTGAAATAGGAAAAGAGCCTTTAATCACATTCTTTACCATGTGCAATCATAAAATAGTCTAATATCTTCATTTTTTCCACAGACAAAGCTATTACCCTCGAAAACTAAAACTTTTGACATAGGAAAAGAGCCTTTAATCACATTCTTTACCATTTGCAATCATAAAATAGTCTAATATCTTCATTTTTTCAACATACGTAGCTATTACCCTCGAAAACTAAAACTTTTGAAATAGGAAAAGAGCCTTTAATCACATTCTTTACCATTTGCAATCATAAAATAGTCTAATATCTTCATTTTTTCAACATACGTAGCTATTACCCTCGAAAACTAAAACTTTTGAAATAGGAAAAGAGCCTTTAATCACATTCTTTACCATTTGCAATCATAAAATAGTTTAATATCTTCATTTTTTCAACATACGTAGCTATTACCCTCGAAAACTAAAACTTTTGAAATAGGAAAAGAGCCTTTAATCACATTCTTTACCATGTGCAATCATAAAATAGTCTAAAATCTTCATTTTTTCAACAGACATAGCTATTACCCTCGAAAACTAAAACTTTTGAAATAGGAAAAGTGCCTTTAATCACATTCTTTACCATTTGCAATCATAAAACAGTCAAATATCTTCATTTTTTTCAACATACGTAGCTATTACCCTCGAAAACTAAAACTTTTGAAATAGGAAAAGAGCCTTTAATCAAATTCTTTACCATGTGCAATCATAAAATAGTCTAATATCTTCATTTTTTCAACATACGTAGCTATTACCCTCGAAAACTAAAACTTTTGAAATAGGAAGAGAGCCTTTAATCACATTCTTTACCATGTGCAATCATAAAATAGTCTAATATCTTCATTTTTTCAACATACGTAGCTATTACCCTCGAAAACTAAAACTTTTGAAATAGGAAAAGAGCCTTTAATCACATTCTTTACCATGTGCAATCATAAAATTGTCTAATATCTTCATTTTTTCCACAGACAAAGCTCTCCCCCCACGAAAACTAAAACTTTTGAAATAGGAAAAGAGCCTTGTTCAATCATAAAATTGTGTAATATCTTCATTTTTCAACATACGTAGCTATTACCCTCGAGAACTAAAACTTTTGACATAGGAAAAGAGCCTTTAATCACATTCTTTACCATGTGCAATCATAAAATAGTCTAATATCTTTAATTGTTTCCACAGACATAGCTATTACCCTCGAAAACTAAAACTTTTGAAATAGGAAAAGAGCCTTTAATCACATTCTTTACCATGTGCAATCATAAAATAGTCTAATATCTTCATTTTTTCAACATACGTAGCTATTACCCTCGAAAACTAAAACTTTTGAAATAGTAAAAGAGCCTTTAATCACATTCTTTACCATGTGCAATCATAAAATTGTCTAATATCTTCATTTTTTCCACAGACAAAGCTCTCCCCCCCACGAAAACTAAAACTTTTGAAATAGGAAAAGAGCCTTTAATCACATTCTTTAACATTTGCAATCATAAAATGGTCTAATATCTTCATTTTTTCAACATACGTAGCTATTACCCTCGAAAACTAAAACTTTGAAATAAGAAAAGAGCCTTTAATCACATTCTTTACCATTTGCAATCATAAAATAGTCTAATATCTTCATTTTTTCCACAGACCTAGCTATTACCCTCGAAAACTAAAACTTTTGAAATAGGGAAAAGAGCCTTTAATCACATTCTTTACCATTTGCAATCATAAAATAGTCTAATATCTTCATTTTTTCAACATACGTAGCTATTACCCTCGAAAACTAAAACTTTTGAAATAGGAAAAGAGCCTTTAATCACATTCTTTACCATTTGCAATCATAAAATAGTTTAATATCTTCATTTTTTCAACATACGTAGCTATTACCCTCGAAAACTAAAACTTTTGAAATAGGAAAAGAGCCTTTAATCACATTCTTTACCATGTGCAATCATAAAATAGTCTAAAATCTTCATTTTTTCAACAGACATAGCTATTACCCTCGAAAACTAAAACTTTTGAAATAGGAAAAGTGCCTTTAATCACATTCTTTACCATTTGCAATGATAAAATAGTCTAATATCTTCATTTTTTCAACATACGTAGCTATTACCCTCGAAAACTAAAACTTTTGAAATAGGAAAAGAGCCTTTAATCACATTCCTTACCATGTGCAATCATAAAACAGTCAAATATCTTCATTTTTTTCAACATACGTAGCTATTACCCTCGAAAACTAAAACTTTTGAAATAGGAAAAGAGCCTTTAATCAAATTCTTTACCATGTGCAATCATAAAATAGTCTAATATCTTCATTTTTTCAACATACGTAGCTATTACCCTCGAAAACTAAAACTTTTGAAATAGGAAGAGAGCCTTTAATCACATTCTTTACCATGTGCAATCATAAAATAGTCTAATATCTTCATTTTTTCAACATACGTAGCTATTACCCTCGAAAACTAAAACTTTTGAAATAGGAAAAGAGCCTTTAATCACATTCTTTACCATGTGCAATCATAAAATTGTCTAATATCTTCATTTTTTCCACAGACAAAGCTCTCCCCCCACGAAAACTAAAACTTTTGAAATAGGAAAAGAGCCTTGTTCAATCATAAAATTGTGTAATATCTTCATTTTTCAACATACGTAGCTAAAATCTTACATACCATTTGCAATCATAAAATAGTCTAATATCTTCATTTTTTCCACAGACCTAGCTATTACCTCGAAAACTAAAACTTTTGAAATAGGAAAAGTGCCTTTAATCACATTCTTTACCATTTGCAATGATAAAATAGTCTAATATCTTCATTTTTTCAACATACGTAGCTATTACCCTCGAAAACTAAAACTTTTGAAATAGGAAAAGAGCCTTTAATCACATTCCTTGCCATTTGCAAAACTAAAACTTTTGAAATAGGAAAAGAGCCTTTAATCACATTCTTTACCATGTGCAATCATAAAATAGTCTAATATCTTCATTTTTTCCACAGACAAAGCTATTACCCTCGAAAACTAAAACTTTTGACATAGGAAAAGAGCCTTTAATCACATTCTTTACCATTTGCAATCATAAAATAGTCTAATATCTTCATTTTTTCAACATACGTAGCTATTACCCTCGAAAACTAAAACTTTTGAAATAGGAAAAGAGCCTTTAATCACATTCTTTACCATTTGCAATCATAAAATAGTCTAATATCTTCATTTTTTCAACATACGTAGCTATTACCCTCGAAAACTAAAACTTTTGAAATAGGAAAAGAGCCTTTAATCACATTCTTTACCATTTGCAATCATAAAATTGTTTAATATCTTCATTTTTTCAACATACATAGCTATTACCCTCGAAAACTAAAACTTTTGAAATAGGAAAAGAGCCTTTAATCACATTGTTTACCATGTGCAATCATAAAATTGTCTAATATCTTCATTTTTTCAACATACGTAGCTATTACCCTCGAAAACAAAAACTTTTGAAATAGGAAAAGAGCCTTTAATCACATTCTTTACCATTTGCAATCATAAAATAGTCTAATATCTTCTTTTTTTCAACATACATAGCTATTACCCTCGAAAACTAAAACTTTTGAAATAGGAAAAGAGCCTTTAATCACATTCTTTACCATGTGCAATCATAAAATAGTCTAATATCTTCATTTTTTCAACAGACATAGCTATTACCCTCGAAAACTAAAACTTTTGAAATAGGAAAAGTGCCTTTAATCACATTCTTTACCATTTGTAATCATAAAATAGTCTAATATCTTCATTTTTCAACATACGTAGCTATTACCCTCGAAAACTAAAACTTTTGAAATAGGAAAAGAGCCTTTAATCACATTCCTTACCATGTGCAATCATAAAATAGTCTAATATCTTCATTTTTTCCACAGACCTAGCTATTACCCTCGAAAACTAAAACTTTTGAGATAGGAAAAGAGCCTTTAATCACATTCTTTACCATTTGCAATCATAAAACAGTCTAATATCTTCATTTTTTCAACATACGTAGCTATTACCCTCGAAAACTAAAACTTTTGAAATAGTAAAAGAGCCTTTAATCAAATTCTTTACCATGTGCAATCATAAAATAGTCTAATATCTTCATTTTTTCAACATACGTAGCTATTACCCTCGAAAACTAAAACTTTTGAAATAGGAAGAGAACCTTTAATCACATTCTTTACCATGTGCAATCATAAAATAGTCTAATATCTTCATTTTTTCAACATACGTAGCTATTACCCTCGAAAACTAAAACTTTTGAAATAGGAAAAGAGCCTTTAATCCCATTCTTTACCATGTGCAATCATAAAATTGTCTAATATCTTCATTTTTTCCACAGACAAAGCTCTCCCCCCACGAAAACTAAAACTTTTGAAATAGGAAAAGTGCCTTTAATCACATTCTTTACCATTTGCAATCATAAAATAGTCTAATATCTTCATTTTTTCAACATACGTAGCTATTACCCTCGAAAACTAAAACTTTTGAAATAGGAAAAGAGCCTTTAATCACATTCCTTACCATGTGCAATCATAAAATAGTCTAATATCTTCATTTTTTCCACAGACCTAGCTATTACCCTCGAAAACTAAAACTTTTGAGATAGGAAAAGAGCCTTTAATCACATTCTTTACCATTTGCAATCATAAAACAGTCTAATATCTTCATTTTTTCAACATACGTAGCTATTACCCTCGAAAACTAAAACTTTTGACATAGGAAAAGAGCCTTTAATCACATTGTTTACCATGTGCAATCATAAAATAGTCTAATATCTTCATTTTTTCAACATACGTAGCTATTACCCTCGAAAACTAAAACTTTTGAAATAGGAAGAGAACCTTTAATCACATTCTTTACCATGTGCAATCATAAAATAGTCTAATATCTTCATTTTTTCAACATACGTAGCTATTACCCTCGAAAACTAAAACTTTTGAAATAGGAAAAGAGCCTTTAATCACATTCTTTACCATGTGCAATCATAAAATTGTCTAATATCTTCATTTTTTCCATAGACAAAGCTCTCCCCCCACGAAAACTAAAACTTTTGAAATAGGAAAAGAGCCTTTAATCACATTCTTTAACATTTGCAATCATAAAATGGTCTAATATCTTCATTTTTTCAACATACGTAGCTATTACCCTCGAAAACTAAAACTTTTGAAATAGGAAAAGAGCCTTTAATCACATTCTTTACCATGTGCAATCATAAAATTGTCTAATATCTTCATTTTTTCCACAGACAAAGCTCTCCCCCCACGAAAACTAAAACTTTTGAAATAGGAAAAGAGCCTTTAATCACATTTTTTAACATTTGCAATCATAAAATGGTCTAATATCTTCATTTTTTCAACATACGTAGCTATTACCCTCGAAAACTAGAACTTTGAAATAAGAAAAGAGCCTTTAATCACATTCTTTACCATTTGCAATCATAAAATAGTCTAATATCTTCATTTTTTCAACATACGTAGCTATTACCCTCGAAAACTAAAACTTTTGAAATAGGAAAAGAGCCTTTAATCACATTCTTTACCATGTGCAATCATAAAATTGTCTAATATCTTCATTTTTTCCACAGACAAAGCTCTCCCCCCACGAAACTAAAACTTTTGAAATAGGAAAAGAGCCTTTAATCACATTCTTTAACATTTGCAATCATAAAATGGTCGAATATCTTCATTTTTTCAAAATACGTAGCTATTACCCTCGAAAACTAAAACTTTGAAATAGGAAAAGAGCCTTTAATCACATTCTTTACCATTTGCAATCATAAAATAGTCTAATATCTTCATTTTTTCAACATACGTAGATATTACCCTCGAAAACTAAAGCTTTTGAAATAGGAAAAGAGCTTTTAATCACATTCTTTACCATGTTCAATCATAAAATTGTGTAATATCTTCATTTTTCAACATACGTAGCTATTACCCTCGAAAACTAAAACTTTTGACATAGGAAAAGAGCCTTTAATCACATTCTTTACCATGTGCAATCATAAAATAGTCTAATATCTTCATTGTTTCCACAAACATAGCTATTACCCTCGAAAACTAAAACTTTTGAAATAGGAAAAGAGCCTTTAATCACATTCTTTACCATGTGCAATCATAAAGTAGTCTAATATCTTCATTTTTTCCACAGACATAGCTATTATCCTCGAAAACTAAAACTTTTGAAATGGGAAAAGAGCCTTTAATCACATTCTTTACCATGTGCAATCATAAAATTGTCTAATATCTTCATTTTTTCCACAGATAAAGCTATTACCCTCGAAAACTAAAACTTTTGACATAGGAAAAGACCCTTTAATCACATTCTTTACCATTTGCAATCATAAAATAGTCTAATATCTTCATTTTTTCAACATACGTAGCTATTACCCTCAAAAACTAAAACTTTTGAAATAGGAAAAGAGCCTTTAATCACATTCTTTACCATTTGCAATTATAAAATAGTCTAATATCTTCATTTTTTCAACATACGTAGCTATTACCCTCGAAAACTAAAACTTTTGAAATAGGAAAAGAGCCTTCAATCACATTCTTTACCATTTGCAATCATAAAATAGTTTAATATCTTCATTTTTTCAACATACGTAGCTATTACCCTCGAAAACAAAAACTTTTGAAATAGGAAAAGAGCCTTTAATCACATTCTTTACCATGTGCAATCATAAAATTGTCTAATATCTTCATTTTTTCAACATACATAGCTATTACCCTCGAAAATTAAAACTTTTGAAATAGGAAAAGAGCCTTTAATCACATTCTTTACCATGTGCAATCATAAAATAGTCTAATATCTTCATTTTTCCACAGACATAGCTATTACCCTCGAAAACTAAAACTTTTGAAATAGGAAAAGAGCCTTTAATCACATTCTTTACCATGTGCAATCATAAAATAGTCTAATATCTTCATTTTTTCCACAGACAAAGCAATTACCCTCGAAAACTAAAACTTTTGACATAGGAAAAGAGCCTTTAATCACATTCTTTACCATTTGCAATCATAAAATAGTCTAATATCTTCATTTTTTTCAACATACGTAGCTATTACCCTCGAAAACTAAAACTTTTGAAATAGGAAAAGAGCCTTTAATCACATTCCTTACCATGTGCAATCATAAAATAGTCTAATATCTTCATTTTTTCCACAGACCTAGCTATTACCCTCGAAAACTAAAACTTTTGAGATAGGAAAAGAGCCTTTAATCACATTCTTTACCATTTGCAATCATAAAATAGTCTAATATCTTCATTTTTTCAACATACGTAGCTATTACCCTCGAAAACTAAAACTTTTGACATAGGAAAAGAGCCTTTAATCACATTGTTTACCATGCGCAATCATAAAATAGTCTAATATCTTCATTTTTTCAACATACGTAGCTATTACCCTCGAAAACTAAAACTTTTGAAATAGGAAGAGAACCTTTAATCACATTCTTTACCATGTGCAATCATAAAATAGTCTAATATCTTCATTTTTTCAACATACGTAGCTATTACCCTCGAAAACTAAAACTTTTGAAATAGGAAAAGAGCCTTTAATCACATTCTTTACCATGTGCAATCATAAAATTGTCTAATATCTTCATTTTTTCCATAGACAAAGCTCTCCCCCCACGAAAACTAAAACTTTTGAAATAGGAAAAGAGCCTTTAATCACATTCTTTAACATTTGCAATCATAAAATGGTCTAATATCTTCATTTTTTCAACATACGTAGCTATTACCCTCGAAAACTAAAACTTTTGAAATAGGAAAAGAGCCTTTAATCACATTCTTTACCATGTGCAATCATAAAATTGTCTAATATCTTCATTTTTTCCACAGACAAAGCTCTCCCCCACGAAAACTAAAACTTTTGAAATAGGAAAAGAGCCTTTAATCACATTTTTTAACATTTGCAATCATAAAATGGTCTAATATCTTCATTTTTTCAACATACGTAGCTATTACCCTCGAAAACTAGAACTTTGAAATAAGAAAAGAGCCTTTAATCACATTCTTTACCATTTGCAATCATAAAATAGTCTAATATCTTCATTTTTTCAACATACGTAGCTATTACCCTCGAAAACTAAAACTTTTGAAATAGGAAAAGAGCCTTTAATCACATTCTTTACCATGTGCAATCATAAAATTGTCTAATATCTTCATTTTTTCCACAGACAAAGCTCTCCCCCCACGAAAACTAAAACTTTTGAAATAGGAAAAGAGCCTTTAATCACATTCTTTAACATTTGCAATCATAAAATGGTCTAATATCTTCATTTTTTCAAAATACGTAGCTATTACCCTCGAAAACTAAAACTTTGAAATAGGAAAAGAGCCTTTAATCACATTCTTTACCATTTGCAATCATAAAATAGTCTAATATCTTCATTTTTTCAACATACGTAGATATTACCCTCGAAAACTAAAGCTTTTGAAATAGGAAAAGAGCTTTTAATCACATTCTTTACCATGTTCAATCATAAAATTGTGTAATATCTTCATTTTTCAACATACGTAGCTATTACCCTCGAAAACTAAAACTTTTGACATAGGAAAAGAGCCTTTAATCACATTCTTTACCATGTGCAATCATAAAATAGTCTAATATCTTCATTGTTTCCACAAACATAGCTATTACCCTCGAAAACTAAAACTTTTGAAATAGGAAAAGAGCCTTTAATCACATTCTTTACCATGTGCAATCATAAAGTAGTCTAATATCTTCATTTTTTCCACAGACATAGCTATTATCCTCGAAAACTAAAACTTTTGAAATGGGAAAAGAGCCTTTAATCACATTCTTTACCATGTGCAATCATAAAATTGTCTAATATCTTCATTTTTTCCACAGATAAAGCTATTACCCTCGAAAACTAAAACTTTTGACATAGGAAAAGACCCTTTAATCACATTCTTTACCATTTGCAATCATAAAATAGTCTAATATCTTCATTTTTTCAACATACGTAGCTATTACCCTCAAAAACTAAAACTTTTGAAATAGGAAAAGAGCCTTTAATCACATTCTTTACCATTTGCAATTATAAAATAGTCTAATATCTTCATTTTTTCAACATACGTAGCTATTACCCTCGAAAACTAAAACTTTTGAAATAGGAAAAGAGCCTTCAATCACATTCTTTACCATTTGCAATCATAAAATAGTTTAATATCTTCATTTTTTCAACATACGTAGCTATTACCCTCGAAAACAAAAACTTTTGAAATAGGAAAAGAGCCTTTAATCACATTCTTTACCATGTGCAATCATAAAATTGTCTAATATCTTCATTTTTTCAACATACATAGCTATTACCCTCGAAAACTAAAACTTTTGAAATAGGAAAAGAGCCTTTAATCACATTCTTTACCATGTGCAATCATAAAATAGTCTAATATCTTCATTTTTTCCACAGACATAGCTATTACCCTCGAAAACTAAAACTTTTGAAATAGGAAAAGAGCCTTTAATCACATTCTTTACCATGTGCAATCATAAAATAGTCTAATATCTTCATTTTTTCCACAGACAAAGCAATTACCCTCGAAAACTAAAACTTTTGACATAGGAAAAGAGCCTTTAATCACATTCTTTACCATTTGCAATCATAAAATAGTCTAATATCTTCATTTTTTCAACATACGTAGCTATTACCCTCGAAAACTAAAACTTATGAAATAGGAAAAGAGCCTTTAATCACATTCTTTACCATTTGCAATCATAAAATAGTCTAATATCTTCATTTTTTCAACATACGTAGCTATTACCCTCGAAAACTAAAACTTTTGAAATAGGAAAAGAGCCTTTAATCACATTCTTTACCATTTGCAATCATAAAATAGTTTAATATCTTCATTTTTCAACATACGTAGCTATTACCCTCGAAAACTAAAACTTTTGAAATAGGAAAAGAGCCTTTAATCACATTGTTTACCATGTGCAATCATAAAATTGTGTAATATCTTCATTTTTTCAACATACGTAGCTATTACCCTCGAAAACTAAAACTTTTGACATAGGAAAAGAGCCTTTAATCACATTGTTTACCATGTGCAATCATAAAATAGTCTAATATCTTCATTTTTTCCACAGACATAGCTATTACCCTCGAAAACTAAAACTTTTGAAATAGGAAAAGAGCCTTTAATCACATTCTTTACCATGTGCAATCATAAAATAGTCTAATATCTTCATTTTTTCAACATACGTAGCTATTACCCTCAAAAACTAAAACTTTTGAAATAGGAAAAGAGCCTTAATCACATTCTTTACCATGTGCAATCATAAAATTGTCTAATATCTTAATTTTTTCCATAGACAAAGCTCTCCTCCCACGAAAACTAAAACTTTTGAAATAGGAAAAGAGCCTTTAATCACATTCTTTAACATTTGCAATCATAAAATGGTCTAATATCTTCATTTTTTCAACATACGTAGCTATTACCCTCGAAAACTAAAACTTTTGAAATAGGAAAAGAGCCTTTAATCACATTCTTTACCATTTGCAATCATAAAATAGTCTAATATCTTCATTTTTTCAACATACGTAGCTATTACCGTCGAAAACTAAAACTTTTGAAATAGGAAAAGAGCCTTTAATCACATTCTTTACCATGTGCAATCATAAAATTGTCTAATATCTTCATTTTTTCCACAGATAAAGCTCTCCCCCACGAAAACTAAAACTTTTGAAATAGGAAAAGAGCCTTTAATCACATTCTTTAACATTTGCAATCATAAAATGGTCTAATATCTTCATTTTTTCAAAATACGTAGCTATTACCCTCGAAAACTAAAACTTTTAAAATAGGAAAAGAGCTTTTAATCACATTCTTTACCATGTTCAATCATAAAATTGTGTAATATCTTCATTTTTCAACATACGTACCTATTACCCTCGAAAACTAAAACTTTTGACATAGGAAAAGAGCCTTTAATCACATTCTTTACCATGTGCAATCATAAAGTAGTCTAATATCTTCATTTTTTCCACAGACAAAGCTCTCCCCCCACGAAAACTAAAACTTTTGAAATAGGAAAAGAGCCTTTAATCACATTTTTTAACATTTGCAATCATAAAATGGTCTAATATCTTCATTTTTTCAACATACGTAGCTATTACCCTCGAAAACTAGAACTTTGAAATAAGAAAAGAGCCTTTAATCACATTCTTTACCATTTGCAATCATAAAATAGTCTAATATCTTCATTTTTTCAACATACGTAGCTATTACCCTCGAAAACTAAAACTTTTGAAATAGGAAAAGAGCCTTTAATCACATTCTTTACCATGTGCAATCATAAAATTGTCTAATATCTTCATTTTTTCCACAGACAAAGCTCTCCCCCCACGAAAACTAAAACTTTTGAAATAGGAAAAGAGCCTTTAATCACATTCTTTAACATTTGCAATCATAAAATGGTCTAATATCTTCATTTTTTCAAAATACGTAGCTATTACCCTCGAAAACTAAAACTTTGAAATAGGAAAAGAGCCTTTAATCACATTCTTTACCATTTGCAATCATAAAATAGTCTAATATCTTCATTTTTTCAACATACGTAGATATTACCCTCGAAAACTAAAGCTTTTGAAATAGGAAAAGAGCTTTTAATCACATTCTTTACCATGTTCAATCATAAAATTGTGTAATATCTTCATTTTTCAACATACGTAGCTATTACCCTCGAAAACTAAAACTTTTGACATAGGAAAAGAGCCTTTAATCACATTCTTTACCATGTGCAATCATAAAATAGTCTAATATCTTCATTGTTTCCACAAACATAGCTATTACCCTCGAAAACTAAAACTTTTGAAATAGGAAAAGAGCCTTTAATCACATTCTTTACCATGTGCAATCATAAAGTAGTCTAATATCTTCATTTTTTCCACAGACATAGCTATTATCCTCGAAAACTAAAACTTTTGAAATGGGAAAAGAGCCTTTAATCACATTCTTTACCATGTGCAATCATAAAATTGTCTAATATCTTCATTTTTTCCACAGATAAAGCTATTACCCTCGAAAACTAAAACTTTTGACATAGGAAAAGACCCTTTAATCACATTCTTTACCATTTGCAATCATAAAATAGTCTAATATCTTCATTTTTTCAACATACGTAGCTATTACCCTCAAAAACTAAAACTTTTGAAATAGGAAAAGAGCCTTTAATCACATTCTTTACCATTTGCAATTATAAAATAGTCAAATATCTTCATTTTTTCAACATACGTAGCTATTACCCTCGAAAACTAAAACTTTTGAAATAGGAAAAGAGCCTTCAATCACATTCTTTACCATTTGCAATCATAAAATAGTTTAATATCTTCATTTTTTCAACATACGTAGCTATTACCCTCGAAAACAAAAACTTTTGAAATAGGAAAAGAGCCTTTAATCACATTCTTTACCATGTGCAATCATAAAATTGTCTAATATCTTCATTTTTTCAACATACATAGCTATTACCCTCGAAAACTAAAACTTTTGAAATAGGAAAAGAGCCTTTAATCACATTCTTTACCATGTGCAATCATAAAATAGTCTAATATCTTCATTTTTTCCACAGACATAGCTATTACCCTCGAAAACTAAAACTTTTGAAATAGGAAAAGAGCCTTTAATCACATTCTTTACCATGTGCAATCATAAAATAGTCTAATATCTTCATTTTTTCCACAGACAAAGCAATTACCCTCGAAAACTAAAACTTTTGACATAGGAAAAGAGCCTTTAATCACATTCTTTACCATTTGCAATCATAAATAGTCTAATATCTTCATTTTTTCAACATACGTAGCTATTACCCTCGAAAACTAAAACTTATGAAATAGGAAAAGAGCCTTTAATCACATTCTTTACCATTTGCAATCATAAAATAGTCTAATATCTTCATTTTTTCAACATACGTAGCTATTACCCTCGAAAACTAAAACTTTTGAAATAGGAAAAGAGCCTTTAATCACATTCTTTACCATTTGCAATCATAAAATAGTTTAATATCTTCATTTTTCAACATACGTAGCTATTACCCTCGAAAACTAAAACTTTTGAAATAGGAAAAGAGCCTTTAATCACATTGTTTACCATGTGCAATCATAAAATTGTGTAATATCTTCATTTTTTCAACATACGTAGCTATTACCCTCGAAAACTAAAACTTTTGACATAGGAAAAGAGCCTTTAATCACATTGTTTACCATGTGCAATCATAAAATAGTCTAATATCTTCATTGTTTCCACAGACATAGCTATTACCCTCAAAAACTAAAACTTTTGAAATAGGAAAAGAGCCTTTAATCACATTCTTTACCATGTGCAATCATAAAATAGTCTAATATCTTCATTTTTTCAACATACGTAGCTATTACCCTCAAAAACTAAAACTTTTGAAATAGGAAAAGAGCCTTTAATCACATTCTTTACCATGTGCAATCATAAAATTGTCTAATATCTTAATTTTTTCCATAGACAAAGCTCTCCTCCCACGAAAACTAAAACTTTTGAAATAGGAAAAGAGCCTTTAATCACATTCTTTAACATTTGCAATCATAAAATGGTCTAATATCTTCATTTTTTCAACATACGTAGCTATTACCCTCGAAAACTAAAACTTTTGAAATAGGAAAAGAGCCTTTAATCACATTCTTTACCATTTGCAATCATAAAATAGTCTAATATCTTCATTTTTTCAACATACGTAGCTATTACCGTCGAAAACTAAACTTTTGAAATAGGAAAAGAGCCTTTAATCACATTCTTTACCATGTGCAATCATAAAATTGTCTAATATCTTCATTTTTTCCACAGATAAAGCTCTCCCCCCACGAAAACTAAAACTTTTGAAATAGGAAAAGAGCCTTTAATCACATTCTTTAACATTTGCAATCATAAAATGGTCTAATATCTTCATTTTTTCAAAATACGTAGCTATTACCCTCGAAAACTAAAACTTTTAAAATAGGAAAAGAGCTTTTAATCACATTCTTTACCATGTTCAATCATAAAATTGTGTAATATCTTCATTTTTCAACATACGTACCTATTACCCTCGAAAACTAAAACTTTTGACATAGGAAAAGAGCCTTTAATCACATTCTTTACCATGTGCAATCATAAAATAGTCTAATATCTTCATTGTTTCCACAAACATAGCTATTACCCTCGAAAACTAAAACTTTTGAAATAGGAAAAGAGCCTTTAATCACATTCTTTACCATTTGCAATCATAAAATAGTCTAATATCTTCATTTTTTCCACAGACCTATCTATTACCCTCGAAAACTAAAACTTTTGAAATAGGAAAAGAGCCTTTAATCACATTCTTTACCATTTGCAATCATAAAATAGTCTAATATCTTCATTTTTTCAACATACGTAGATATTACCCTCGAAAACTAAAACTTTTGAAATAGGAAAAGAGCTTTTAATCACATTCTTTACCATGTTCAATCATAAAATTGTGTAATATCTTCATTTTTCAACATACGTAGCTATTACCCTCGAAAACTAAAACTTTTGACATAGGAAAAGAGCCTTTAATCACATTCTTTACCATGTGCAATCATAAAATAGTCTAATATCTTCATTGTTTCCACAAACATAGCTATTACCCTCGAAAACTAAATCTTTTGAAATAGGAAAAGAGCCTTTAATCACATTCTTTACCATGTGCAATCATAAAGTAGTCTAATATCTTCATTTTTTCCACAGACATAGCTATTATCCTCGAAAACTAAAACTTTTGAAATAGGAAAAGAGCCTTTAATCACATTCTTTACCATGTGCAATCATAAAATTGTCTAATATCTTCATTTTTTCCACAGACAAAGCTATTACCCTCGAAAACTAAAACTTTTGACATAGGAAAAGAGCCTTTATTCACATTCTTTACCATTTGCAATCATAAAATAGTCTAATATCTTCATTTTTTCAACATACGTAGCTATTACCCTCGAAAACTAAAACTTTTGAAATAGTAAAAGAGCCTTTAATCACATTCTTTACCATGTGCAATCATAAAATTGTCTAATATCTTCATTTTTTCCACAGATAAAGCTATTACCCTCGAAAACTAAAACTTTTGAAATAGGAAAAGAGCCTTTAATCACATTCTTTACCATGTGCAATCATAAAATAGTCTAATATCTTCATTTTTTCAACAGAAATAGCTATTACCCTCGAAAACTAAAACTTTTGAAATAGGAAAAGTGCCTTTAATCACATTCTTTACCATTTGCAATCATAAAATAGTCTAATATCTTCATTTTTTCAACATACGTAGCTATTACCCTCGAAAACTAAAACTTTTGAAATAGGAAAAGAGCCTTTAATCACATTCCTTACCATGTGCAATCATAAAATAGTCTAATATCTTCATTTTTTCCACAGACCTAGCTATTACCCTCGAAAACTAAAACTTTTGAGATAGGAAAAGAGCCTTTAATCACATTCTTTACCATTTGCAATCATAAAACAGTCTAATATCTTCATTTTTTCAACATACGTAGCTATTACCCTCGAAAACTAAAACTTTTGAAATAGGAAAAGAGCCTTTAATCAAATTCTTTACCATGTGCAATCATAAAGTAGTCTAATATCTTCATTTTTTCCACAGACATAGCTATTATCCTCGAAAACTAAAACTTTTGAAATGGGAAAAGAGCCTTTAATCACATTCTTTACCATGTGCAATCATAAAATTGTCTAATATCTTCATTTTTTCCACAGATAAAGCTATTACCCTCGAAAACTAAAACTTTTGACATAGGAAAAGACCCTTTAATCACATTCTTTACCATTTGCAATCATAAAATAGTCTAATATCTTCATTTTTTCAACATACGTAGCTATTACCCTCAAAAACTAAAACTTTTGAAATAGGAAAAGAGCCTTTAATCACATTCTTTACCATTTGCAATTATAAAATAGTCTAATATCTTCATTTTTTCAACATACGTAGCTATTACCCTCGAAAACTAAAACTTTTGAAATAGGAAAAGAGCCTTCAATCACATTCTTTACCATTTGCAATCATAAAATAGTTTAATATCTTCATTTTTTCAACATACGTAGCTATTACCCTCGAAAACAAAAACTTTTGAAATAGGAAAAGAGCCTTTAATCACATTCTTTACCATGTGCAATCATAAAATTGTCTAATATCTTCATTTTTTCAACATACATAGCTATTACCCTCGAAAACTAAAACTTTTGAAATAGGAAAAGAGCCTTTAATCACATTCTTTACCATGTGCAATCATAAAATAGTCTAATATCTTCATTTTTTCCACAGACATAGCTATTACCCTCGAAAACTAAAACTTTTGAAATAGGAAAAGAGCCTTAATCACATTCTTTACCATGTGCAATCATAAAATAGTCTAATATCTTCATTTTTTCCACAGACAAAGCAATTACTAAAACTTTTGAAATAGGAAAAGAGCCTTTAATCACATTCTTTACCATTTGCAATCATAAAATAGTCTAATATCTTCATTTTTTCAACATACGTAGCTATTACCGTCGAAAACTAAAACTTTTGAAATAGGAAAAGAGCCTTTAATCACATTCTTTACCATGTGCAATCATAAAATTGTCTAATATCTTCATTTTTTCCACAGATAAAGCTCTCCCCCCACGAAAACTAAAACTTTTGAAATAGGAAAAGAGCCTTTAATCACATTCTTTAACATTTGCAATCATAAAATGGTCTAATATCTTCATTTTTTCAAAATACGTAGCTATTACCCTCGAAAACTAAAACTTTTAAAATAGGAAAAGAGCTTTTAATCACATTCTTTACCATGTTCAATCATAAAATTGTGTAATATCTTCATTTTTCAACATACGTACCTATTACCCTCGAAAACTAAAACTTTTGACATAGGAAAAGAGCCTTTAATCACATTCTTTACCATGTGCAATCATAAAATAGTCTAATATCTTCATTGTTTCCACAAACATAGCTATTACCCTCGAAAACTAAAACTTTTGAAATAGGAAAAGAGCCTTTAATCACATTCTTTACCATTTGCAATCATAAAATAGTCTAATATCTTCATTTTTTCCACAGACCTATCTATTACCCTCGAAAACTAAAACTTTTGAAATAGGAAAAGAGCCTTTAATCACATTCTTTACCATTTGCAATCATAAAATAGTCTAATATCTTCATTTTTTCAACATACGTAGATATTACCCTCGAAAACTAAAACTTTTGAAATAGGAAAAGAGCTTTTAATCACATTCTTTACCATGTTCAATCATAAAATTGTGTAATATCTTCATTTTTCAACATACGTAGCTATTACCCTCGAAAACTAAAACTTTTGACATAGGAAAAGAGCCTTTAATCACATTCTTTACCATGTGCAATCATAAAATAGTCTAATATCTTCATTGTTTCCACAAACATAGCTATTACCCTCGAAAACTAAATCTTTTGAAATAGGAAAAGAGCCTTTAATCACATTCTTTACCATGTGCAATCATAAAGTAGTCTAATATCTTCATTTTTTCCACAGACATAGCTATTATCCTCGAAAACTAAAACTTTTGAAATAGGAAAAGAGCCTTTAATCACATTCTTTACCATGTGCAATCATAAAATTGTCTAATATCTTCATTTTTTCCACAGACAAAGCTATTACCCTCGAAAACTAAAACTTTTGACATAGGAAAAGAGCCTTTATTCACATTCTTTACCATTTGCAATCATAAAATAGTCTAATATCTTCATTTTTTCAACATACGTAGCTATTACCCTCGAAAACTAAAACTTTTGAAATAGTAAAAGAGCCTTTAATCACATTCTTTACCATGTGCAATCATAAAATTGTCTAATATCTTCATTTTTTCCACAGATAAAGCTATTACCCTCGAAAACTAAAACTTTTGAAATAGGAAAAGAGCCTTTAATCACATTCTTTACCATGTGCAATCATAAAATAGTCTAATATCTTCATTTTTTCAACAGAAATAGCTATTACCCTCGAAAACTAAAACTTTTGAAATAGGAAAAGTGCCTTTAATCACATTCTTTACCATTTGCAATCATAAAATAGTCTAATATCTTCATTTTTTCAACATACGTAGCTATTACCCTCGAAAACTAAAACTTTTGAAATAGGAAAAGAGCCTTTAATCACATTCCTTACCATGTGCAATCATAAAATAGTCTAATATCTTCATTTTTTCCACAGACCTAGCTATTACCCTCGAAAACTAAAACTTTTGAGATAGGAAAAGAGCCTTTAATCACATTCTTTACCATTTGCAATCATAAAACAGTCTAATATCTTCATTTTTTCAACATACGTAGCTATTACCCTCGAAAAC